>NC_060180.1:36228932-36253932 GCF_021184085.1 Oncorhynchus gorbuscha | reverse complement strand
TGCTGTACAATATGATCTTGTTGCCATCTAATGCACATTCAGATGTCTTAAATCAGCACTGCAGAGCTCTCCCTGTACTCTGTCATGCCTTGATTGTATTACTGTTGATGATATCTGGAAATGTGCATGTACACCCTGGCCTGTCTAATGCTGCTAGCCCCAATCCTGACTTGTGCTCTGATATCTGCTTCACTGATCTCTGCTCTGCTCTCTCAAAAGTCTGGGTTTTCTGCACGTTGACACTAGAAGCATATTACCTAAAATGGATCAATTGAAAGCGTGTGTTCACAGCTCCAATCCAGATGTGTTGGTCATTACTGAGACGTGGTTAAGGAAGAGTGTTTTGAATACTAATGTTAACCTTTCTGGTTATAAGCTTTTTCTGCAAGACAGATCTTCCACAGGTGGTGGAGTGGCAATCTTTACTTTAGGATCACCTTCAGTGCTCAGTTGTCTCCATCAAGTCTGTCCCAAAACAATTTGATTTGCTGGTTTTAAGCATTAAACTTTCAAATAGCTCTTTGTTAACTGTTGCTGTGTGCTATTGTCCTCCATCAGCACCGGCCTGTACCCTACCTGCCCTAAGCTCTCTCCTTGCACCTTACACTAAGTCTGAATTTGTCCTGCTAGGTGACCTGAACTGGGACCTGACCAATTCCTAAAGCAATGGAACTCCCTAAATCTTTCTCAGATTATTACCAATCCCACAAGGCATGACGCCAAACACCCAGAAAAGGCTACTCTCCTCAATGTTATCCTCACAAATAATCCTGATTAGGTATCAGTCTGGTGTTTTCTGTAATGACCTTAATGATCACTGTTTTACAAGCATGTGTTCGTAATGTAGCTACTCAGTGGAAGGACCTGATTTGTCATAAACACTTACTAAAAAAACTTTAATGAGCAATGAGCAAGCCTTCCTTCATGAACTGACCTCTGTAAAATGGTATAGAATCAGCTTGATCCCCTCTGTCGAAGATGCTTGGACCTTCTTTTTTTGATATTTTCAGTGGTATTGTTAACAAACACGCCCCCATAAAGAAAATGAGAATTAAAAACAGGTTCAGCCCCTGGTTCGACTGTGATCCACATTAAGAATTACATTTGGCGAAAGGCTCGGCACACGCATACTCAGGCTGACTGGCTGTGAGAAATAAGGTGTCATGTTTTGTCTTATTTTGTCTTGTCATTTTGCTTTTCCCTCTGTTCGTTTTCCCCCTGCTGGTCTTTTTAGGTTCGTTCCCCTTTTTCTCTCTCCCTTCCTCTCTCTCTTCTCTCTATCGTTCCGTTCCTGCTCCCAGCTGTTCCTATTCCCCTAATCAATCATTTAGTCTTCCCACACCTGTTCCATATCTTTTTCCCTGATTAGAGTCCCTATTTCTCCCCTTGTTTTCCGTTCCTGCCCTGTCGGATCCTTGTCTATTGTTCACCGTGCTGTGTCTGTGTATCGCCCTGTCGTGTCGTGTTTCCCTCAGATGCTGCCTGGTGAGCAGGTGTCTGAGTCTGCTACGTTCAAGTGCCTTCCCGAGGCAACCTGCAGTTCAAGATCGAGTCTCCAGTCTGTTCTCGTCATTACGAGTGGAATTGTGCTTTATGATTGTATTTTTACTTTACTGGATTAAAGACTCTGTTTTCTCTCGCTTTTGGGTCCTCATTCACCTGCATAACAGAAGGATCCGACCAAGAATGGACCCAGCGACTATGGATTCTCTCTACTCTACTCGAGTTCCAGGGAGCGATGCTCGGCAGACACGAGCAGGAATTGTCTGCTGCTCGGCATGCCGTTGAGACCCTGGCCGCTCAGGTCTCCGACCTTCAGGACGGTGTCAGAGTCTTCGTCTCGTGCCACCAGCTACTTCCGGGTCTTCCGAGCCTCCGGAACCTAGGGTTAATAACCCACCATGTTATTCTGGGCAGCCCACTGAGTGCCGCTCCTTTCTCACCCAGTGTGATATAGTGTTCTCTCTCCAACCCAACACATACTCAAGAGAGAGAGCTCGGATTGCCTACGTCATATCACTCCTTACTGGTCGGGCTCGGCAGTGGGGCACAGCTATCTGGGAGGCAAGCGCTGAGTGTACTAACAATTATCTGAACTTTAAAGAGGAGATGATAAGAGTTTTTGATCGTTCAGTTTTTGGGAAAGAAGCTTCCTGGTCCCTGTCTTCCCTATGTCAAGGTAATCGATCCATAACGGATTACTCTAAGTTTCGCACTCTTGCTGCCTCCAGTAACTGGAACGAGCAGGCGTTGCTCGCTCGTTTTCTGGAGGGACTCCACGCTAAGGTTAAGGATGAGATTCTCTCTCGGGAGGTTCCATCCAGCGTGGATTCTTTGATTGAACTCGCTATTCGCATTGAACGACGGGTAGATCTTTCGTCACCGAGCTCATAGAGCTCGCGTTAACTGTGTCCCCCTCTCCCCGACACTACCATCTTTCCCCACTGACTCAGGTGTTGAGCCCATGCAGCTGGGGGTATTCATCTCGACTAAGGAGAGGGAACGGAGAATCACCAACCGCCTCTGTCTCTATTGCGGTTCCGCTGGTCATTTTGTCATTTCATGTCCAGTTAAAGGCCAGAGCTCATCAGTAAGCGGAGGGCGACTGATAAGCGCTACTAGACGGTCCTCTCCGTCAAGTAATGTACTACTTTAGGTCCATCTACGCTGGACCGGATCGGCAGCTTCCTGTAGTGCATTAATAGACTCTGGGGCGGAGGGCTGTTTTATGGACGAAGCCTGGGCTCGGGAACATGACATTCCTCTCAGACAGTTAGGGAGCCCACGGTCATGTTCGCCTTGGATGGTAGTCCTCTCCCCAGTATATTATGTGAAACACTACCTTTAACCCTCACTGTATCTGGTAACCATAGTGAGACCATTTTTTGATTTTTTGTTCACCTTTTACACCTGTTGTTTTGGGTCATCCCTGGCTAGTGTGTCATAATCCTTCTTTTGATTGGTCTAGTAATTCTATCCTTTCCTGGAACGTTTCTTGTCATGTGAAGTGTTTAATGTCTGCTATTTCTCCTGTTTGTTCTGTCCCCTCTTCTCAGGAGGAACCTGGTGATTTGACAGGAGTGCCGGAGGAATATCATGGTCTGCGCACGGTCTTCAGTCGGTCCAGAACCAACTCCCTTCCTCCTCACCGGTCGTATGATTGTTGTTCTGATCTCTTTAAGAAGCGTTTTGCATCCGCTCCTATCCTTGTTGCACCTGACGTCACTAAACAGTTTATTGTTGAGGTTGACGCGTCGGGGTGGGCGTGGGAGCCATTCTGTCCCAGCGCTCCGATACTGACGATGGGGTCCACCCTTGTGCGTATTTTTCTCATCGCCTGTCACCGTCGGAACGTAACCTAACCAAACTGCTCGCCATCCGTTTAGCCCTAGGCAAATGGCGACAGTGGTTGGAGGGGGCGACCGTTCCTTTTGTCGTTTGGACTGACCAAAGGAACCTTGAGTACATCCGTTCTGCCAAACGACTGAATGCTCATGCTCGTTGGGCGTTGTTTTTCGCTCGTTTCGAGTTCGTTATTTCTTATTGCCCGGGTACTAAGAACACCAAGCCTCATGCTTTATCCCGTCTCTTTAGTTCTGCTGTGGCCTACCGATCCCGAGGGGATCCTTCCTGTTGGGCGTGTTGTCGGGTTGACAAATTGAAAGACAGGTTAAGCAAACACTGCGTCGCCACGCGCTTGTCCTACTAACCTTCTTTTCGTTCCTGTTTCTACTCGTCTGGCTGTTCTTCAGTGGGCTCACTCTGCCAAGTTAGCTGGCCATCCCGGCGTTCGGGAGTACGCTTGCTTCTATTCGCCAGCGGTTTTGGTGGCCTACTCAGGAGCGTGACATGGCTGCGTGTTCAGACTGCGCGCAGAAGAAGTCTGGTAATTTTTTTCTGCTTCTGCTCCTGGTCTTGCTGGGTCTCAGTCTGTTCCCTGCCATCGCTTCTCTCCTGTTCTTGTTCCTGCCCTTGCTGTGTCTCAGTCTGTCCCTAGTTGTTACTCTCCTGGCCTGTTTGGTCCTGTTTGCTCTAAAGCTTTCAGTTCTCTACCCGTGTCTCATTTTTTTTTTTTAGAGTAGTACCCTAATCGTTTTCGCTACGGTCCTGAGGAGAGGAGTTGGGTTCTTTCTCGGGACGTGCTGGAATCTATGATTTCCTCCGTTGCCGCCAGTGTTCCTCCTCGAGAGCGCCAGGAGGCGCTCGGTGAGTGGGGGGGGTACTGTCATGTTTTGTCTTATTTTGTCTTGTCATTTTGCTTTTCCCTCTGTTCGTTTTCCCCTGCTGGTCTTTTTAGGTTCGTTCCCCTTTTTCTCTCTCCCTTCCTCTCTCTCTTCTCTCTATCGTCACCATTCCTGCTCCCAGCTGTTCCTATTCCCCTAATCAATCATTTAGTCTTCCCACACCTGTTCCATATCTTTTTCCCTGATTAGAGTCCCTATTTCTCCCCTTGTTTTCCGTTCCTGCCCTGTCGGATCCTTGTCTATTGTTCACCGTGCTGTGTCTGTGTATCGCCCTGTCGTGTCGTGTTTCCCTCAGATGCTGCCTGGTGAGCAGGTGTCTGAGTCTGCTACGTTCAAGTGCCTTCCCGAGGCAACCTGCAGTTCAAGATCGAGTTGTTCTCGTCATTACGAGTGGAATTGTGCTTTATGATTGTATTTTTACTTTACTGGATTAAAGACTCTGTTTTCGCCAAGTCGCTTTTGGGTCCTCATTCACCTGCATAACATAAGGCAAATAAGAAATAGGTGCACTCAGGTTATCCGGAAGGAAAAAGTTGTTAGCTACTTTAAGGAGAAGTTATCTCTCTGTTAGTCTAACCCAAAGAAGTTCTGAAAAAAAGGTTAAAGATCTGGAGAATAAACCCTCCTCCTCACTGCTGCCCATGTCCCTTAATGTTGATGATGTGGTTGAAACTGACAAGAAGCACATGGTTGATCTCTTTAGTCACCACTTCGTTTAGTCAGGGTTCCTATTTGACTCAGCCATGCCTCATTTCCCGTCCAACATTTCCTCATCTCCTACCCCTTCTAATGCGACTATCCCCGATGCTTCTCGCTCTTTTACCCCTTCCCCACTACAAAGTTTCTCCCTGCAGGCAGTCTGAGTCCGATGTGTTAAAAGAGATCCTGAAACTTGACCCCCAAAAAACCATCTGGGTTTAGACCCTTTCTTCTTTAAAGTTGATGCACCTATCATCGCCAAGCCCATCTCTGACCTTTTTAAGCTGTCTCTCCTTTCTGGGGAGGTTCCCATTACTTGGAAGGCAGCCATGGTTTGTCCTTTACTTAAAGAGGAGATCAAGCGGATCCTAACTGTTATAGGTATATTTCTATTTTGCCCTGTTTGTCAAAATTGTTGGAAAAACTTGTCAACTGTCTTTCTTGATGTCTATAGTATTGTCTCGGGTACGCAATCTGGTTTCCGATCAAGTTATGGATGTGTCACTGCAACCTTAAAGGTCCTCAATGATGTCACCATTGCCCTTGATTCTAAGCAATGTTGTTCTGCTATTTTTATGGAGTTGTCCAAAGCTTTTGATATGGTAAACCATTCCTGTCTTGTGGGCCGGCTAAAGAGAATTGGTGTGCTACCTCTCTCAAAGAGTGCAGCGTATAAAGTCAGAAAATCTGCCGTCTCAGCCACTGCAAGCCAGCCGCATAACACCCTGCACATCACTGCTGGCTTGCTTCTGAAGCTAAGCAGGATTGGTCCTGGTCAGTCCCTGGATGCTGCTGGAAGTGGTGTTGGAGGCCCAGTAGGCACTCTTTCCCAATGCCCCAGGGCAGTGATTGGGGACACTGCCCCATGTAGGGTGCTGTCTTTCGGATGGGACGTTAATTGGGTCTCCTGAATCTCTGTGGTCACATAAGATCCCATGGCACTTATTGTAAGAGTAGGGGTGTTAACCCAGGTGTCCTGGCTAAATTTCCAATCTAGTCTTTATACCATCACGGCCACCTAATCATCCCCAGCTTACAATTGGCTCATTCACCCCCCCTCCTCTCCCCTGTAACTATTCCTCAGGTCGTTGCTGTAAATGAGAATGTGCTCTCAGTCAACTTACCAAGTTAAATACAAATAAAATAAAAACCAAGGGAGTACCCCAAGGCTCGATCCTAGGCCACACGCTCATCTCAATTTAGATCAACAGCATTGCTCAGGCAGTAGGAAGCTCTCTCATCCATTTATATGCAGATGATAGTCTTATACTCAGCTGGCCCCTCCTGGGAATTTGTCTTAAGTGCTCTACAATAAAGCTTTCTTAGTGTCCTACTAGCTTTCTCTTCCTTTAACGGTGTCCTGAACAGCTCCAAAACAAAGGTAATGTGGTTTGGTAAGAAGAATGCCACTCTCCCAACAGGTGTGATTACTACCTCTGGGGGTTTAGACTTTGAGGTAGTCATCTCATACAAGTACTTGGGAGTATGGCTAGACAGTCGTTCTCTCAGCACATATCAACGCTGCAGGCTAAAGTTAAATCTAGACTTGGTTTCCTCTATCGTAATTGGTCCTCTTTCACCCCAGCTACCAAACTATCCCTGATTCAGATGACCATCCTACCCATGCTAGATTACGGAGAAATAATTTATAGATCGACAGGTAAGGGTTCTCTCGAGCGGCTAGATGTTCTTTACCATTTGGCCATCAGATTTGTCATCAATGCTCCTTATAGGACACATCACTGCACTCTATACTCCTCTGTAAATTGGTCATCTCTGTATACCCATCACAAGACCCACTGGTTGATGCTTATATATAAGACCCTCTTAGGCCTCACTCCCCCCTATCTGAGATATCTACAGCAGCCCTAATCCTACACGTACAACACCCGTTCTGCCAGTCATATTCTGTTAAAGGTCCCCCACACACATCCCTGGGTCGCTCGTCTTTTCAGATCGCTGCAGCTAGAGACTAAAACAAGATGCAACAAACACTCAAACTGGACAGTTTTATCTCAATCTCTTCATTCAAAGTCTCAATCATGGACACTCTTATATTGTTTGTACCATCTTTTGTACTACCATGTTGTGTTGCTACCATGTTGTTGTCATATTGTGTTGCTACCATGCTGTGTTGTCATGTGTTGCTGCCTTGCTATGTTGTCTTAGGTCTCTCTTTATGTAGTGTTGTCTCTCTTTTTGGGGATGTGTGTTTTATCCTATACTTATATATGTACACTTCCGGTCAAAAGTTTCAGAACACCTACACATTCAAGGGTTTTTCTTTATTTGTACTATTTTCTACATTGTAGAATAATAGTGAAGACATCAAAACTATGAAATAACACACATGGAATCATGTTGTAACCAAAAAAGTGTTTGATTTTATATTTGAGATTCTTCAAATAGCCACCCTTTGCCTTGATGACAGCTTTGCGCACACACTTGGCATTCTCTCAACCACCTTCATCTGGAATGCTTATCCAACAGTCTTGAAGGAGTTCCCCCATATGCTGAGCACTTGTTGGCTGCTTTTCCTTCACTCTGCGGTTAGACTTATGTATATAGTGTTGGGCCAGTAACTGAAAGGTTGCTATATTGGCTCCTCGAGCTGACAAGGTAAAAATCTTTCATTCTGAACAAGGCAGTTAACCCACTGTTCATAGGCTGTCATTGTAAATAGGAATTTGTTCTTAACTGACTTGCCCAGTTAAATAAAGGTTAAATATTATTATTTTTAAAACATCTGAATTTGGTTGAGGTCGGAGGATTGTGGAGGCCAGGTGATGCAACACTCCATCACTCTCCTTCTTGGTAAAATAGCCCTTACACAGCCTGGAGGTATGGTGGGTCCTTGTCCTGTTGAAAAACAAATGATAGTCCCACCAAGCCCAAACCAGATGGGATGGCATATCGCTGCAGAATGCTGTGGTAGCCATGCTGGTTAAGTGTGCCTTGAATTCTAAATAAATCACAGAGTGTCACCAGCAAAGCACCCCCACACCATAACACCTCCTCCTCCATGCTTTACGGTGGGAAATGCACATGAAGCAATCATCCATTCACCCACACAACGTCTCACAAAGACACGGCGGTTGGAACCAAAAATCTCCAATTTGGACTCCAGACCAAAGGACAAATTTCCACTGGTCTAATGTCCATTGCTTGTGTTTCTTGGACCAAGCAAGTCTCTTCTTCTTAGTGATGTCCTTTAATCGTGGTTTCTTTGCAGCAATTCAATCATGAAGGTCTGATTCACACAGTCTCCTCTGAACAGTTGATGTTGAGATGTATCTGTTACTTGAACTCTGTCAATTTATTTGGGCTTTTTTGGTACATAGTTTTGATGTCTTCTCTATTATTCCACAATATAGAAAATAGGACGAATAAAGAAAAAACCTCGACTGATAGGTGATCTAAAACTTTTGACCAGTAGTGTATATATATATTTTTAATCCCAGGCCCCGTCCACGCAGAAGGCTTTTTGCCTTTTGGTAGGCCATTATTGTCAATAAGAAATTGTTCTTAACTGCCTTGCCTAGTTAAATAAATGTGAAATAAATAAATAAATATCATTCTGAGCTCTCTCTTACCCCCTGCTGGTAGTGAACGTCTGAAAGGCAAGGGAGAGGGGGATAGAGAGCGCGGGAGGATTTCACGGAGAGGGGAAGGGGGGGTAGATATTTAATTAGCTAGAGAAAGAGAGAGGGGGATGTTAGACGGAGAGAAGAAAGATAGGTAGGTATTCTATTAGCTAGATAAAGAGAAACATATATATATATTTTTTAAACTAGGCAAGTCAGTTAAGAACTAATTCGTATGATCCAGGCACTTGTCATCTCCCGTCTGGATTACTGCAACTCGCTGTTGGCTGGGCTCCCTGCCTGTGCCATTAAACCCCTACAACTCATCCAGAACGCCGCAGCCCGTCTGGTGTTCAACCTTCCCAAGTTCTCTCACGTCACCCCGCTCCTCCGCTCTCTCCACTGGCTTCCAGTTGAAGCTCGCATCCGCTACAAGACCATGGTGCTTGCCTACGGAGCTGTGAGGGGAACGACACCTCAGTACCTCCAGGCTCTGATCAGGCCCTACACCCAAACAAGGGCACTGCGTTCATCCACCTCTGGCCTGCTCGCCTCCCTACCACTGAGATTAGTACCCCTTTAAGATTTAGATGCACTATTGTAAAGTGACTGTTCCACTGGATGTCATAAGGTGAATGCACTAATTTGTAAGTCGCTCTGGATAAGAGCGTCTGCTAAATGACTTAAATGTAAATGTAAATGTATTTACAATGACGGCCTACAAAAAGGCTAAATGCCTCCTGCGGGAAGGGGGCTGGGATTAAAAATGAAAAATAAATAAAAAATATAGGACAAAACACATCACGACAAGAGAGACACCGCAACACTACATAAAGAGAGACCTAAGACAACATAGCATAACACGGCAGCAACACATGACAACACAGCATAGTAGCAACACAACATGACAACAACACAACATGGCAGCAGCACAAAACATGGAACAAACATTATTGGGCACAGACAACAGCACAAAGGGCAAGAAGGTAGAGACAACAAAGCAGCCACAACTGTCACTAAGAGTGTCCATGATTGAATCTTTGAATGAAGAGATTGAGGTAAAACTGTCCAGTTGGAGTGTTCTTTGCAGCTCGTTCCAGTCCCTAGCTGTAGCGAACTGAAAAGAGGAGCGACCGAGGGATGTGTTTGCTTTGGGGACCTTTAACAGAATGTGACTGGCAGAACGGATGTTGTATATGGAGGATGAGGGCTGCAGTAGGTATCTCAGATAGGGGGGTGTGAGGCCTAAGAGGGTTTTATAAATAAGCGACAGGTATACAGAGATGACCATTTTACAGAGGAGTATAGAGAGCAGTGATGTGTCCTGTATGGAGCATTGGTGGTAAATCTGATGACCGAATGGTAAAGAACATCAAGCCGGTCAAGAGCACACTTACCTGACGATCTATAAATGATATATCAGTTTTGTGAAAAGGTCAGTCTTTCACGTTTTAGGGAAGACCCAGATGCATACAGTGTCGAAGTAACAAATGTTTATTACTAGAACAGGAGGCAGGCAAAACGACAGGTCAAGGACAGGCAAAGGTCAGAAATTCAGGTCAGATTCCAAAAGGTACAGAAAGGCAGGCAGGGGCAGGGCATTGAAAGGTTAAAAAAAAATCCAGGGTGGTGTGACAAGGTACAGAACGGCATGCATGCTCAGGGTCAGGGCAGGCAAAATGGTCAAAACTGGGAAAACTAGAAAACAGGAACTAGAAACAGACAGGAGCAAGGGGAAAATCACTGGTAGGCTTTACAAACAAAAACAGGAGACAAAGGGCTGTGAGACATGGGTTTGTTTCTAGACACATGAACGGTGGGAGGGTACGGGGCAACAAAACATAGCCTGGTTCCTCTCTAGGTTTCTTCCTAGGTTTTGGCCTTTCTAGGGAGTTTTTCCTAGCCACCGTGCTTCTACACCTGCATTGCTTGCTGTTTGGGGTTTTAGGCTGGGTTTCTGTACAGCACTTTGAGATATCAGCTGATGTACGAAGGGCTATATAAATAAAATTAATTTGATTTGATTTGAAAAGGCAAACAGCAGAGGGGCTAATAACCTTGGAGATGGGGAAAGGGCTGATAAATTGGGGTAAAGTTTGTGGGACTCCATCCGGAGGGGCAGATCGGGGGTGGACAGCCATACCATCTCCCCGAGACAATACCGGGAGACGGGATCCGGTGGCGGTCCGCTTGTCGTCGATACACGGAGATGGCCAGTAGAAGAGCCGCTGGCCATCTCTTTGGCGGAGGGTAGCTTGGGGAGAAGAATGAAGTGGGCGGCTTTGGAATACCGGCCCACTACTGTCAGGATGGCAGTGTTGCCATCAGATGGGGTCAGACTTGTGACAAAGTCCAGGGATATGTGAGACCAGGGACGTTGAGGGACAGACAGAGGTTGAAGGAGACCAGTCGGAGCTTGCCGATGAGTCTTGATCTTTACAGGTGTCTCGAGGAGTCAGGAACCATGGTAGGTCACCAAAAGTGTTTTCGCACAGATGCCAGGGTCTGACAGGAGCCCGGGTGGAAGGCACTCCAGGACCAAGGAATGGACCGCATCCTTGTACAGTATCTCATTCTCTCTCTAAATGTTCCCTCTCCCTCTTTCTCTGTCCATCTGCATCGTATCAGTCTATCTCTATCCTTCTCTGAATCCCTTCTTCACTCCCCTGTTTCTGCGTAACTGCTGTCTCTCTGGCCTTCGTCAGTTACAGAGGGAGGTATGATTAGTGGCTCGGCAGGCAGGGTGAGAGATGCAGTGTGAGATGGAGAGAAGACTGTCTGTCTGTTCTGAGATTCAACAGATCTGTCGATTATTCACCAGCCCGCTGCCTGGCTCAAGGCTAAACACACCACAGCTCACACACACGCACGCTGGCACTCACGCACGCACACAAGCGCCTGGCTTGCTGGTATATAGCTAATGGGACCCTGAGATAAGGTCAAGTTTAGTGGGGAAAACAGATGAAAAGTTGTTGATTCAAGTCCTGCAAGGGCTATACCCCCCAAATTCACTACAGTAGTAGACTGTACTTACCAGTGTCAGTGGTCGTTATTGAGAGAACGACAGTGAAGAGAGCGAGGCACGCTATTGTTCTGTGGCACAGCTGCATGGTTGCCATGGAGATGTTCTGTAGTGTTTTCAACTGTGTTCTCGTCTGATTCAGAAGGCTAGAACCGGCTGGAGGAGAGGAGATGACTGATCATTCTTGACCAGAGCCTTAGCTTTTAAACCCTAAAATTAGGAACCTGATCTGGTACGTCTGGATCTGTGGGGGGTTTTTCAGAGCGAGAAAGGGGTTGGCTGGGGTGACGGAGGATGGGGGGGAACACCCAACAAACTTCTGCTTAATCATACGTTTCCTGTAAAGATTGCGTAATCAAGACCATTGAATCAAAACAAACCCAGGATCAGGGTTTCAGGTCAAGTTCAGTAGTGAAAATCACATTAGTGGGTAGAAAGTGTCAAGTCCTTTCTACCATGATCAGATTGTGTCCACTGGTTGGTACTTGGGGTCTTTGTGTGTGTGTGTGTGTGTGTGTGTGTGTGTGTGTGTGTGTGTGTGTGTGTGTGTGTGTGTGTGTGTGTGTGTGTGTGTGTGTGTGTGTGTGTGTGTGTGTGTGTGTGTGTGTGTGTGTGTGTGTGCCACCGTGAGGGGACGGGGTCCTCAAGTGGGGAAGTCAACAGATGTGTTTGGGCTTTTCCCTTACCAGAAACCAAGTGCACCAGCCCCAGACCACACCAATCCTTTGGGGACGTTTGGTATGGTTGGCCTAGGGCAGGGAAGGGCAGATTTGACAGGGGTGGGGGACACAAAAAATCTGTAGTCATCATGACTGGCCCCCCTACATTGCGAGCAAAATGTTTTTGTGTCCCCCCTCTTGACAGCTGAGGTAAAAAAATAAATAATATATATATCTTAACTTAATTTCCTGCAATTCTACACATTTTGCTATTGGCTGGAGAGAAATGTTTGCAGTTTTTAATTTGATATCTGAGTGAGACTGACTGACAAAATATTTGTTTTCTTAGCCAGGTCAGTTTTTTTAACCTTTATTTAACCAGGTAAGTCAGTTAAGAACACATTCTTATTTTCAATGATGGCCTGGGAACAGTGGGTTAACTGCATGTTCAGGGGCAGAACAACAGATTTGTACCTTGTCAGGTTTGGGGTTTGAACTCGCAACCTTCCGGTTACTAGTCCAACGCTCTAACCACTAGGCTACCCTGCCGTCAGTAATTTGACCATAATAATAATGTCAGTGACTGACATAACAAGAGAAAAACAGCTGATACACAACCATATTAAGGAATTGCACCTTGTGTATTCTACTATTCTAACTCCCAACAGTAAGTTGAGACCCCGACTGAGTAAAAAATAAATCATTCCAATGATCTGAGGGCATTCAAATGGTCGGCGAGCGGCTAGTTGCTCATCCCTGGACTAGGGGAAGCTTCTTACCACCACCAGCATCTTATCAGGCAGAAAGGTTAACCACAACAGGGAATATTGATGATGACTTTTTGCAGTGTGCAGACTCCACTCTCCTGTACTTCAGATCGCACTTTTGGCAAAAATAGGAATTGAGCGAAAATATGCCTTTTCGGATAAAAAGGCAACTCATAATATATCCAGAAACATATTGCCTAAAGCTATTGAGATGCATCCGTCCCATTTATTTCCTTAGAGACAGCTCCGTGTCTGTGTTACATATGAGTTTGGTGTGACAGGAAACAGGTAGATGGTGTGGGTATTGAGTCATGTTTGGACCCATGGGTTGGGTAGTCATGCCTTTCAGGGCACGGCCTGTCTTCAGACTGCATTGGGCAAGGTGTTGTTGTGGTCGTTCAGATAAAGTGCACCCTGAAATAGTGAAAGACAAATGACCAAATGTCTTGAATTCATGTTTGAAAATGCAATTATTCTCTAGTTCTGCATTGTGATTCCCCCTTCATGAAAAGCAGAAGTAGGCCGAGACTTTACCAGCAGTTTGGTCATTCAGATCCGTTTATCTGAATGAAGATGTAATTTAAGCTCTTGCCAACGTCTTACGTTTATGAATTAGAAAGGAAAAGAGAAACTGTAACAACAGACGTCCTGCTTTTTTTCATGCATTCTCTAAATCCCCGTTCATAATCCAGAGTTTGATCGTTGCCAAGTTGTTGGAGCTTGACCTGTCTCTTACCTGGGAATGTCATGCTGGGTTTAGTTTAGATTTGTTATCTTTGTAAATACAGTGTACCCCCAAAAAAGACATACTGTAATATGTGATGTCGTATGCCTACGGAGCTGTGAGGGGAACGGCACCTCAGTACCTCCAGGCTCTGATCAGGCCCTACACCCAAATAAGGGCACTGCGTTCATCCACCTCTGGCCTGCTCGCCTCCCTACCACTGAGGAAGTACAGTTCCCGCTCAGCTCAGTCAAAACTGTTCGCTGCTCTGGCTCCCCAATGGTGGAACAAACTCCCTCACGACGCCAGGACAGCGGAGTCAATCACCACCTTCCGGAGACACCTGAAACCCCACCTCTTTAAGGAATACCTAGGATAGGATAAAGTAATCCTTCTCACCCCCCCTCCCCCCCTTAAAATATTTAGATGCACTATTGTAAAGTGGTTGTTCCACTGGATGTCATAAGGTGAATGCACCAATTTGTAAGTCGCTCTGGATAAGAGTGTCTGCTAAATGACTTAAATGTAAAATGTAAAATGTATGCTGTCTCGCGAAGCCTGTGTCAATGACTGATCATGTCCAACGTTTCTTTGGCTGTGTGAACCTCTCACCTACTTCAGTCAAGGAGACTCTGTATTAATATTTAGTGTGTAGCATCCATCTGACCTGACCTCTAACCCGCTCTACAGTCAGAGCTCTAGAAAACCCTTTAGTGACTGATGATGATGTATCATAACTAATGCTGTGTCATGGAAAGTATGTTGACCTGCAGCTCAGTTGGTAGCTCATGATAGGGCTTGCAATGCCAGGATAGGGGGTTTGATTCCTGGGACCATTTGTACGTACAATTATATGCTCTCATGACGTCACTTTGGATCTGCTAAATTCATCTGCTAAATTGCGTATATTATAATATTATGATGATGATTATTATTTAATTGATGTCTGTCTAGTTGGGTAAAATTCCACCTAGTATAAAAACAATGGACTGCGTGACTTGTTTTAAGTCATTTTTACATGGATTTGTATATTGCCAGTATAGCTAACAGTGACATGATCCACCTGAATGGCTGATGGAATTGGAATTTGTGGAATGAGGGGGAATTGAACTAGAATTGCATTTGTGGAATTAACCCCAAACCTGGTTGTGTTATTTACTTCTCTGCCCTTTTCTGACTATCATGTGCAACCTTTCAACAAACCTTTACTACATTCAGGTTGACTAGGAGTTTAAGTTATCTGTCGATTGGCCTATCTCAGCCCAGAACATGGCTTAAAGAGAACTAGTTTGGAAATGACTATCATGTGCAACCTATCACGACTTCCGCCTATTGGCTCCCCTGCCTGTTCGGGTGGTGCTCGGCGGTCGTCGTCACCGTCCTACTAGCCGCTAACGATCCCTTTTTCGTTTGTCTGTTGGTTTTGTCTTATTAGTTTCACCTGTGTGTATTTTGGTTTAATTAGCTTCCCTATATGTAGTAGTTTGACCCGCCCTTGTTTTGTGCGGGATTGTTTTTTTTGTTACTCTATTGGTTGTAATTTCATGTTTGTATTCTCTGGACTGTTTGGTCCTGTGTTTGGGCTGGTCTGTTTTATGCGCCCTGTATGTTGGCGTGACCCGTTTTGTGCCGGAGAATAAATGACAATTTACTGAACCCTGCTCTCTGCGCCTGACTCCAACCCACCACTCCTAGTAGGCTGTGACAGCAACCTTTCATCAAACCTTTATTACATTCAGGTTGGCTAGGAGTTTAAGTTATCTGTCGATAGGCCTATCTCAGCCCAGAACATGGCTTAAAGAGAACTAGTTTGGAAATGACCATCTCCATGCTTACCCATTCATTTGCACCCAAAAATGTGATGGAGGGAAGGACAACAGAGAGAGAGGGGAAGTGATGGTCAAAGTTTCCCCATGCCTCTCCCACCATAGGAATCCCCAGACAGACAGAAATAGAACAGACAGGGAGATACAGTCACAAAGTCTGTTATTTGATGCAATATAGCCATGGAGAACATATATAAAATATGTTAAATATGACTTAGCTAATATAACCTGGTGGCACATTAACATAGATCTAGCACTAAGGCTATACTCTATTTGTCTCTCAGCTGCAGAGCAAGCCCCGGGCTTAGAACAGAGGCCTGTGTTTGTGTGTGGGCAATGTACAGTGTGTATTTTTGATCACACATGGGCTGTGATAACGGACGACAGAGTTCCAGTCTCTCCTACACATTGTGCTCACCCTATCAACATGGCTGCAGAGATAGGAACGTCCAATCGTTGCCACATTTGCTTTCTTTAAGAATAAGTAATGGTTAAAAGCCAGGGCAACAAAAAAAATAGGCCTGGCATGAAAATAGGCATGAATGATCAGTTCCCTACGGAGATTACAGAACAGCTCAAAGTTCTGTATCCAATCTTCAAGCAGAATAGATCGAAAGGGAAGCGTGTAGCTCTCGTAGTCGATTAACTGTATATTGACAGCCAAATGTTCCCGAGACACAAAGACTACTCCATGGCTATTCTAAACAATACAAAGTTCTCATAGAGGAGGCAAATAATGGAACACCCAACAGTATCCATGGTATGGATAATAATAATAATGATAATACAAAAATAATGATAGAAAAGCAATAAATACAATTATTGTTAAAGAAATAAAGTACAACTGCACTGTACCTTTCAAGATAGGGAATGTTGTAAAAAATATATATTTAAAAAAATCCATTTATAGTATTTATAGCATTAGAAGAAAGGATAAATGGCACAATAACACATCTTCAAATATGACTGATTGGAACACAAACGACTAATTCAAGGCGGTGGAGATAAAAACACAGCAGACAGAAGGCGCGGTATGTGGGTGTGTGTGGATGTATCGTGATGGAAGGTCTGGCGTGTGTTTTTGGTGTTTGGAAAAGTGTGGCGTTAAGTGAGTGAGAAAGGAAATGTTTGCACATCCTAGAGTCATATTTGAATGCATACATTATATTTATTTTTTTAATAGCTATAATATTGCTATTGAAAAAAAACTGTATATATTCAAATATCTTGCATATCTTTCGTTTCCATCATTAACAATTCATATGCGTAGTCATGTCAGCAGTTTGTGCAAAGGATTGTTACCTAAGATATGTATGTATTTATATGTATACTTATGTGTATATCTACAGTTGAAGTCGGAAGTTTACATACACCTTAGCCAAATACATTTAAACTACATTTTTCACAATTCCTGACATATAATCCTAGTAAGTCTTAGGTCAGTTAGGATCACCACTTTATTTTAAGAATGTGAAATGTCAGAATAATAGTAGAGGGAATTATTTATTTCAGCTTTTATTTCTTTCATCACAATCACAGTGGGTCAGAAGTTTACACACACTCAATTAGGATTTGGTAGCATTGCCTTTAAATTGTTTAACATGGGTCAAAAGTTTCAGGTAGCCTTCCACAAGCTTCCCACAATAAGTTGGGTGAATTTTGGCCCATTCCTCCTGACAGAGCTGGTGTAACTGAGTCAGGTTTGTAGGCCTCCTTGCTCACACATGCTTTTTCAGTTCCTCCCACAAATGTTCTATAGGATTGAGGTCGGTGCTTTGTGATGGCCACTCCAATACATTGACTTTGTTGTCCTTAAGCCATTTTGCCACAACTTTGGAAGTATGCTTGGGGTCATTGTCCATTTGGAAGACCCATTTGCGACCAAGCTTTAACTTCCTGATGTCTTGAGATGTTGCTTCATATATCCACATAATTTTCCTTCTCATGATGCTATCTATTTTGTGAAGTGCACCAGTCCTTCGTGCAGCAAAGCACAACATGATGCTGCCACCCCTGTGCTTCACGGTTGGGATGGTGTTCTTCGGCTTGCAAGCCTCCCCTTTTTCCTCTAAACATGGTCATTAGGGCCAAACAGTTCTATTTTTTGTTTCATCAGACTAAAGGACATTTCTTCAAAAAATACGATCTTTGCCCCCATGTGCAAACCGTAGTCTGGCTTTTTTATGCCAGTTTTGGAGCAGTGGCTTATTCCTTGCGTTAAGAGGCTCCTCTGTCCTCCATTCGTTACCTGTATTAATGGAACCTGTTTGAAGTTGTTATCAGTATAAAAGACACCTGTCCACAACCTCAAACATTCACACTCCAAACTCCACTATGGCCAAGACCAAAGAGCTGTCAAAAGACACCAGAAACAAAATTGCAGATCTGCACCAGGCTGGGAAGACTGCATCTACAATAGGTAAGCAGCTTGGTTTGAAGAAATCAACTGTGGGAGCATTTATTAGGAAATGGAAGACATACAAGACCACTAATAATCTCCCTCGATCTGGGGCTCCACGCAAGATCTCACCCCGTGGGGTCAAAATGATCACAAGAACGGTGAGCAGAAATCCCATAACCACACGGGGGGACCTAGAGAATGACCTGCAGAGAGCTGGGACCAAAGTAACAAAGCCTACCATCAGTAACACACTACGCCGCCAGGGACTCAAATCCTGCAGTGCCAGACGTGTCCCCTGCTTAAGCCAGTACATGTCCAGGCCCGTCTGAAGTTGCAAGAGAGCATTTGGATGATCCAGAAGAAGATTGGGAAAATGGCATATGGTCAGATGAAACCAAAATATAACTTTTTGGTAAAAACTCAACTCATCGTGTTTGGAGGACAAAAAATGCTTAGTTGCATCCAAAGAACACCATACCTACTGTGAAGCATGGGTGTGGAAACATCACGCTTTGGGGCTGTTTTTCTGCAAAAGGACCAGGACGACTGATCCGTGTAAAGGAAAGAATGGATGGGGCCATGTATCGTGAGATTTTGAGTGAAAACCTCCTATCAGCAAGGGCATTGAAAATGAAACGTGGCTGGGTCTTTCAGCATGACAATGATCCCAAACACACCGCTCGGGCAACGAAGGAGTGGCTTCGTAAGAAGCATTTCAAGGTCCTGGAGTGGCCTAGCCAGTCTCCAGATCTCAACCCCATAGAAAATCTTTGGAGGGAGTTGAAAGTCTGTGTTACCCAGCAACAGCCCCAAACATCACTGCTCTAGAGGAGATCTGCATGGAGGAATGGGCCAAAATACCAGCAACAGTGTGTGAAAACCTTGTGAAGACTTACAGAAAAAGTTTGACCTCTGTCATTGCCAACAAAGGGTATGTAACAAAGTATGAAGATAAACTTTTGTTATTGACCAAATACTTATTTTCCACCATAATTTGCAAATAAATTCATTAAAAATTCTACAATGTGATTTTCTGGATTTCTTTTTCTAATTTTGTATGTCATAGTTGAAGTGTACCTATGATGAAAATTACAGGCCTCTCTCATCTTTTTAAGTGGGAGAACTTGCACAATTGGTGGCTGACTAAATACTTTTTTGCCCCACTGTATCCCAGTCCGTGTGATCAAAACAATCTTGAAGCATGAATTCCGATTGGTCAGCCCAGCGTTGAATAGTTTTAACACGGGTACTTCCTGTTCAAGTTTCTGCCTACAGGAAGAGAGGAGCAAAATACCGAAGGGAGGGCGGTGTATCTGTACTTTTAATCAAGTATGACAATGGGGTACCTTACCAGGTTTGAGGTTTGTGAACACGGTCTTTTACTAAAGCAATTGAAGTCCACTCCAAAGTCCACTCATGCTAAAATATTGGCCAGGTTCTATATAAGCTCTTCAGCACTTACTGCACAGTACAGAAATAAGCACATATTTACATCATGAAACAAAACCTTTTTCTGGAACACATATAGCAATTACAGGGCTGTAATGAAATGAGATGAAGTCGTTGTTTGGATTTATATTTCATGTTTATGCGAAGTTATTCATATGGGACAATGGGATTTGACCTGATGTGATAGTGGTTTATTGTGTTGTTAATAATTAAAATACATCATGACCACCAGGGGACAAAAGTTATGATATTATAGTTTTACTGATTTAACGTAGAAAAAAAAGACAAATGTAATGAACATTTAAGAGGTATCAGAGTAGGTCATAGATACAAATATAACTTTAACACAGACAAGCATGTTATTTACATGAACACTACCATTCAAAGGTTTGGGGGTCACTTAGATATGTCTTTTGTTTTTGAAAGAAAAGCACATTTTTTTCCCCTTTAGAATAACATAAAATTGATCAGAAATGCAGTGTAGACATTGCTAATGTTGTAAATGACTGTTGTAGCTGGAAATGGCAGATTTGTTATGGAATATCCACATAGGCGTAGCTTCAAGCATCACTCCTGTGTCCCAATGGCACGTTGTGTTAGCTAATCCAAGTTTAGCATTTTAAAATGCTAATTGATCATTAGAAAACCCTTTTGCAATTATGTTAGCACAGCTGAAAACTGTTGTCTGATTAAAGAAGCAATAAAACTGGCCTTCTTTAGACTAATTGAGTATCTGCAGCATCAGCATTTGTGGGTTCGATTACAGGCTCAAAATGGCTAGAAACAAAGTACTTTCTGAAACTCGTCAGTCTATTCTTGTTCTGAGAAAGGAAGGCTATTCCATGCGAGAAATTGCAAAGAAAATGAAGATCTTGTACAACGCTGTGTACAACTCCCTTCACAGAACAGCGCAAACTGGCTCTAACCAGAATAGAAAGAGGAGTGGGAGGCCCTGGTGCACAGCTGAGCAAGAGAACAAGTACATTAGAATGTCTAGCTTGAAGAAACAAATGCCTCACAAGTCCTCAACTGGTAGCTTCATTAAATAGTACCCGCAAAACACCCGTCTCAACGTCAACATTGAAGAGGCGACTCCGGGATGCTGGCCTTCTAGGCAGAGTTGCAAAGAAAAAGCCATATCTTAGACTGGCCAATAAAAAGAAAAGATTAAGCTGGGCAAAAGAACAGACACTGGACAGAGGAACTCTGCCTAGAACGCCAGAATCCTGGAGTTTCCTCTTCACTGTTGACGTTGAGATATTTCTGATCAATTTGATGTTATTCAAAAAACAAGGAGTTTTTCTAAGTGACCCCAAACTTTTGAATGGTAGTGTACATTCTACTCATTTATCATGGCCGCTGTTGAAGTCAGCAGGGATGTGTGGGTTAAATGGTATTCAGATTAACCACTTGACTGTGACATGAACTTTCATTGCATTCCTTCAGCTTAAATACACTTCTACCCATATTTCTACCCTGGGCATCTGTTGCCAGGGTCGTAACCAGGGTTCGATTTTTAGTGAGGTCTGGATGCAGTCGATAAGCTTCAACTTTTAAAACGTTTCTATACAAATAAAATGTAATTGTATTTAGAGAACTGCAAAAACAAGCCAAATTGACCCCAGCCATGATCACCTTGGCTGCAGTAGGTTCATTCACCTCAGTCGATCTACAAACACAAAGCCTATTAGCTACACAAGTGTAATGTTACATCCCTGAAAGGGGGGAAATATGAGAAAGGATTCACACTGACACATAGCATCAGCGATGAAAGGAAAACATATGACATGATTTGAACTGTGTTGTTTGCATTTTGATTGCATGTTAATGTAAGTCTAGGCCTATATGGAAGAAAGGCCATGTGGAGATGTACATTCTAGTCATTTATCAGAAGGTCTGGAGAAATGTATATAAAAACTAGGCTACATTCCACAAAGGTAGGCGAGGCAACGTACTGCACCACCATCATCCCAAGAGGCCTGAACCTTTCGAAAGGGAGGAAATATGAGAAATGGTTCACATTGACGAGTGTGCTGCACTATCTGAGGCACATTGAGCATTCATTGCATGTTTTTGGCCTCTCTGTGAGAGAGGAAAACCTATGACTCCTGGTTGAGTGGACAGACAGAAAGAGAGACAGGCAGGCAGGAGGGTGGGCAGTGTGAATGTGTGTAATAAAACAGCTTAATAACACTGCAGTGGTAATTACACTTCTGTAGAGCAGCTGCGCGTGAACTATTATAACAGTACCAAAGCACTGGCTGCCTCCTGCCCAATGACTATTCCACAGATTGTAAGTGGCTGTGGAGGTGCAATGTGATGCTCCTACTTCACACTGTAGCTAGTGTGTGTGTGTGTGTGTGTGTGTGTGTGTGTGTGTGTGTGTGTGTGTGTGTGTGTGTGTGTGTGTGTGTGTGTGTGTGTGTGTGTGTGTGTGTGTGTGTGTGTGTGTGTGTGTGTGTGTGTGTGTGTGTGTGTGTGTGTGTGTGTGTGTGTTGGGGAGTGTGTGTGTGTGTGTGTGTGTGTGTGGGGAGTGGGGGGGATAAAGAGTAGACAGAGAGAATAAAGAGAAGGGGGAGAGGAAAGATAGTAATGGGAGGGGGAGTGAGGGAGGGGGGGAGAGGTAGATATTATCTTAGCTCAATATGGGGAGCTAGACTGTAGAGGTTGGTGTTATCAGTTTTGTGAAAAGGTCAGTCATATAAAAGGAAAATAATTACAAAATGTTAGTCTGGGAGTTTTCATTTCTAAAGAACATTTTGCTCTAAGCTTAATCAACAGACAACACACTGACTATCCATGTACAGTATCTAATTCTCTCTCTAAATGTTCCCTCTTTCTCTGTCCATCTGCATCGTATCAGTCTATCTCTATCCTTCTCTGAATCCCTTCTTCACTTCTCTGTTTCTGCGTATCTGCTGTCTGTCTGGCCTTCGTCAGTTACAGAGGGAGGTATGATTAGTGGCTCGGCAGGCAGGGTGAGAGATGCAGCGTGAGATGGAGAGAAAACTGTCTGTCTGTTCTGAGATTCAACAGATCTGTCGATTATTCACCAGCCCGCTGCCTGGCTCAAGGCTAAACACACCACAGCTCACACACACACACACAAATATACAAAAATAAGACTCATAAATATCAAAAAGAAGTAACAAAGAAACATTTGTATTGATTTGGCACTCGAGCATCAATACATTACCCATCCCCCAACACTGTTGACCAAGAATCAAGACTACACTACCCATCCCCCAACACTGTTGACCAAGAGTCAAGACTACACTACCCATCCCCCAAAACTGTTGACCAAGAGTCAAGACTACACTACCCATCCCCCAACACTGTTGACCAAGAGTCAAGACTACACTACCCATCCCCCAACACTGTTGACCAAGAGTCAAGACTACACTACCCATCCCCCAACACTGTTGACCAAGAGTCAAGACTACATTACCCATCCCCCAACACTGTTGACCAAGAGTCAAGACTACATTACCCATCCCCCAACACTGTTGACCAAGAGTCAAGACTACATTACCCATCCCCAAAACTGTTGACCAAGAGTCAAGACTACATTACCCATCCCCCAACACTGTTGACCAAGAGTCAAGACTACATTACCCATCCCCCAACACTGTTGACCAAGAGTCAAGACTACATTACCCATCCCCCAACACTGTTGACCAAGAGTCAAGACTACATTACCCATCCCCAAAACTGTTGACCAACAGTCAAGACTACATTACCCATCCCCCAACACTGTTGACCAAGAGTCAAGACTACATTACCCATCCCCCAACACTGTTGACCAAGAATCAAGACTACATTACCCATCCCCAACACTGTTGACCAAGAATCAAGACTACATTACCCATCCCCCAACACTGTTGACCAAGAATCAAGACTACATTACCCATCCCCCAACACTGTTGACCAAGAGTCAAGACTACATTACCCATCCCCCAACACTGTTGACCAAGAATCAAGACTACATTACCCATCCCCCAACACTGTTGACCAAGAGTCAAGACTACATTACCCATCCCCAACACTGTTGACCAACAGTCAAGACTACATTACCCATCCCCCAACACTGTTGACCAAGAGTCAAGACTACATTACCCATCCCCAACACTGTTGACCAAGAATCAAGACTACATTACCCATCCCCCAACACTGTTGACCAAGAGTCAAGACTAAACCAATTCACCTTAGTGTTGTGCAGACTGGTTTTATATTATTCTTAATGATTTCGCACAAACCAGAGGAGAAAAATGCAGCAATATGTCTGTGAAGCTATTTATTCACAGTATTATGAATGAATTGTGGTTGATTTTGTAGCGTTTCGTAGTGTGACTGATTCGACTAATTGCATTAGTACTGTACAAAGTGCATGTGAGCACAAACACACCTGAAGAATCCTGCTGGGGAGAAGTGGAAGCAAATTGGTCTTCATCCTCATCCTCAGGCTCAGACAACATTTGTGAAGACACCTGTGTGGCTGATGAGGTGGATGGCTCCTCATCCTGGCCAGTGCCAGAGGGTGCTCCAAAATATTTCAAAAGTGCCCCCTATCATTGAAATACAGTATATGAGTCTGACACCCTAAATCCATTTGTTGCACAATTGAATATACATGTTATGCAGGTGAATGAGGACCTCAAAAGCGACTTAACAGAAACAGAGTTTATTCCAGTCTTTAACAAAAACGATAATCCTGGATACTATCACAGGTAAAGTCAAAACAGGAAAACTGAAACCCTCTAGTCAGTAGAGGGGAACAACAGGAGATGCGACCACAGACTGTAGGTCGCTTCGGGAAGGCGCAGGCCGTAGCTGATATAGACACCTGCTCACACGCAGCATCTGAAGAAGGCAAAAACACGACAGGACGGAACAAGGACACAGTACAGCAAACAAGGATCCGACAAGGACAGAAGCGAAAACAGAGAGAGAAATAGGGACTTAATCAGAGGGCAAAATAGGGAACAGGTGTGAAAGAGTAAATGAGGTAGTTAGGAGAATGAGGAACAGCTGGGAGCAGGAACGGAACGATAGAGAGAGAGAGAGAGAGAGAGAGAGGGAGAGAGGGAGGGGTAGAAAGAGGGAAAGAACCTAATAAGACCAGCAGGGGGAAACGAATAGAAGAGGAAGCACAAGGACAAGACATGACAATCTATGACAAAACATGACAATACATGTCATTATGGCACAATTTATCAAAATGTCAGAATAGGAACCAAATGAACCATACAACCTCCTTGGCTAATTCAAGGCATAAGACACCCCAAAAGACTCAATATATCACAAAAGATGCAAAATATCAGCAGAATAGAGATGTATTTTAAGTTAGCCGACAGCATTGGAAATTGCCCTTAGTGAGCTCAGGACCTCGTCAATACAATCACAGAAAAACATTATGATGTCACCTCAATGACAGCTAACCAAATCAATAATATGCTAGTTAGGTTGTAATCGTTTTGCTGCAGGCTACAGACATTATCATGATGAAACTGTGTGACATTATATCCAATGTTATGCATGCTAGTTGGACAGAAAACGGAATATTGCCGCCCTATGTGTAATAGCATAGCAAGCGACATAGCAACATAGGCTAACTAACATAAGTGT
>NC_060180.1:36208932-36223932 GCF_021184085.1 Oncorhynchus gorbuscha | reverse complement strand
CCAAATGTGGACTTGCAGCTAGCTACCCCAACAAATGTGGACTTGCAGCTCACTAACAACCCATATTGACAGTGAAAATGTTGTGTCCCAATCCCCTCTAGAAAAAACAGGTACACAGGGCCCAATCTGAACCACTGCCACCATCTGTGCTCTAAAGTGCATACAATTTGGTTGCATATGCAACAAAATATTTTGCTGTTAGACAAGGAGTTATTTTGAGAGCACTGTTCAACTGTGAAAAAATCTCTTGTACTGTTGTTTTTGAGTGCCCTAGAGAATTAATCGAGTACAGATTTGTTAGCATCATGGTTTCACGGCTTGCTTGTCGCCCAACCAGATAGAAGCAGGTCAATCAAACAATCAATCAAATGTATTTATAAAGCCCTTTTTACATCAACAAATGTCACAAAGTGTTTATACAGAAACCCAGCCTAAAACCCCAAACAGCAAGCAATGCCGATGTAGATGCACAGTGGCTAGGAACAACTTCCTAGAAAGACAGGAACCTAGGAAGAAACCTAGATAGGAACCAGGCTCTGAGGGGTGGCCAGTCTTCTTCTGGCTATGCTGGGTGGAGATTATACTCTAAGAGTACATAGCCATTAAGGCCAGATTGTTCTTCAAGATGTTCATATATGACCAGCAGCGTCAAATAGTAATTATAGTGGTTGTAGAGAGTGCAACGGGTCAGCACCTCAGGAGTAAATGAGCGTTCAGAGGTCGAGACAGCAGTTGCGGGAGAGAGAGAGAGAGAGAGAGAGAGAGAGAGAGAGAGAGAGAGAGAAGCGTCGAAAAATATTAGGTCTGGGACAAGGTAGCACGTCCGGTTAACAGCTCAGGGTTCGGTAGCCACAGGCAGAACAGTTGAAACTGGTCATCAGCGCTACCAGATGGAGTCATCATGCCAGGTAGTCCTGATGCATGGTCTTAGGGCTCAGGTCCTCCAGGAGGGGAGGGAGAGAGAATTAGAGGGAGGATACTTAAATTCACACAGGACACCAGATAAGACAGGAGAATTACACCAGATAAAACAGACTGATCCTAGCCCCCCGGTACATAGACTATTGCAGCATAGATACTGGAGGCTGAGACAGGGGGGGTTGTGGGACACTGTGGCCCCGTCCAACGATACCTTGGACAGGGCCAACCAGGCAGGACATAACCCCACCTACTTTGCCAAAGCACAGCCCCCTCCCCACTAGAGGGATATCAACAGACTACCAACTTACTACCCTGAATCAAGGCTGAGTATAGCCCATGAAGATATCCTCCACCGCCCGAGGGGGCACAAGACTGGACAGGAAGATCACATCAGTGACTCAACCCACTCAAGTCGAGTATAGCACAAAAAAAGCCTGGCACAACGTGACGCACCCCTCCTAGGGACGGCATGGAAGAGCAGGCCTCCTAGTAAGCCAGTGACTCAGCCCCTGTAACAGGGACATAGGCAGAGAGGCAGAGAATCCCAGTGGAGAGGAGGGAGCCGGCCAGGCAGAGACAGCAAGGGCGGTTCGTCATTCCAGTGGGGGAGAAGTGGTGGGGTTGGGGGGCTATAGCAACCTCAGCACTCCTCCTTCACATGGTTATGCTTCAGAACTAACCTGCTCTGGCACAGGCTAACTCACAGCTAAGTCCACTTACCCTAAATGAAATGACTGAGCCGTGAGATGAGGACCAATGGAATCATATTCCCTCCCTCTTGCTATAATCGAGTCATCATCCACTTAGTTTTTGTTTTTTTGTGTTGAGACATATCACATTAGACATTTAGCATTTTCATCTTCACGCAATGTAACACTTTTGTGCATTGACAAAAGGGTGCATTGACAAGCACAGCAAAGACGGCATTGACAATAAGTAATAAAATAAAGATGGCACCCCCCCCCCCTCCAGACGATCCCGCAGGTGAAGATGCCAAATGGGGAGGTCTGCCCATACCATAACCCAACCGCCACCATGGGGCACTCTGCCCATACCATAGCCCCACCGCCACCATGGGGCACTCTGCCCATACCATAGCCCCACCGCCACTACGGGGCAGTCTGCCCATACCATAACCCCACCGCCACCACGGGGCAGTCTGCCCATACCATAACCCCACCGCCACCACGGGGCAGTCTGCCCATACCATAACCCCACCGCCACCACGGGGCAGTCTGCCCATACCATAACCCCACCGCCACCACGGGGCAGTCTGCCCATACCATAACCCAACCGCCACCATGGGGCACTCTGCCCATACCATAGCCCCACCGCCACCATGGGGCACTCTGCCCATACCATAGCCCCACCGCCACCACGGGGCAGTCTGCCCATACCATAACCCCACCGCCACCACGGGGCAGTCTGCCCATACCATAACCCCACCGCCACCACGGGGCAGTCTGCCCATACCATAACCCCACCGCCACCACGGGGCAGTCTGCCCATACCATAACCCCACCGCCACCACGGGGCAGTCTGCCCATACCATAACCCCACCGCCACCACGGGGCAGTCTGCCCATACCATAACCCCACCGCCACCACGGGGCAGTCTGCCCATACCATAACCCCACCGCCACCACGGGGCAGTCTGCCCATACCATAACCCCACCGCCACCACGGGGCACTCTGTTCACAACGTTAACATCAGCATACTGCTCGCCCACACACCGTACACGTGGTCTGCGGTTGTGAGGCGGGTTGGACATACTGCCAAACCCTCTAAAAGGATGTTGGAGGTGGTTTATGGTAGAGAAATGAACATTCCATTCCATGCACGCTCCCTGAAAACTTGAGACATCTGTGACATTGCATTGAGAGACAAAACTGCACCTTTTAGAGTGGCCTTTTATTGTCTCCAGCACAAGATGCACCTCTGTAATGACCATGCTGTCTAATCAGCTTCTTCATATGCCACACCTGTCAGGTGGATGAATTATCTTGGCAAAGGAAAAATGCTCACTACCAAATTTGTGCACAAATTGAGCAAAATAAAGCTTTTTGTGCATATGGAACATTTCTGAGATCTTTTATTTCAGCTCATGAAACATGGAACCAACACTTTACATGTTGAGTTGATATTTTTGTTCAGTATAGCTTGCTTGGTATAATACCCCTCTGGTAACTTTACCAGTATATCTAAATATTTGGTCGCAGAGAAAGAAAGTAAAGAGGTAGCTTCTTCAGGAGCTCAAGGATGATAGCAATGAATGAATGACAGATCTCTTGCATGTCATCCTCACAAACCTGACGTTTTCAAAGAGACGGGTACAGTGTTCAACGTACTGCATCTCAATAGGAAAATAGTGCTTTTACTCAATGTAGAAACCTAATATTCCAAAAATGACTTTGTTTTTTCAATGATACTTGAGCTTTTGTGATAAACTAATGTATTTCCAGTGTTTATTTATTTTATTTTTTTAAATGTTTTTATTACAACTTTTTTTTACTACATATACATACAGTCGTGGCCAAAAGTTTTGAGAATGACACAAATATTAATTTACACAAATGTTTGCTGCTTCTGTGTCTTTAGATATATTTTTATCAGATGGTACTATGGAATACTGAAGTATAACTACAAGCATTTCATAAGTGTCAAAGGCTTTTATTGACAATTACATGAAGTTGATGCAAAGAGTCAATATTTGCATCGTTGACCCTTCTTCTTCAAGACCTCTGCAATCTGGCCTGGCATGCTGTCAATTAACTTCTGGGACACATCCTGACTGATGGCAGCCCATTCTTGCATAATCAATGCTTGGAGTTTGTCCATCCGGCTCTTGAGGATTGACCAGAAGTTCTCAATGGAATTAAGGTCTGGGGAGTTTCCTGGCCATGGATCCAAAATATCAGCTGTTCCTTCTGTGGCAGGGCTGAAATGCAGTGGAAATGTCTTTTTGTGATTCAGTTCATTTGCATGGCAAAGAGGGACTTTGCAATTAATTGCAATTCATCTGATCACTCTTCATAACATTCTGGAGTATATGCAAATTGCCATCATACAAACTGAGGCAGCAGACTTTGTGAAAATGAATATTTGTGTCATTCTCAAAACTTTTGGCCACGACTGTACATACATTTTACATACACATTTTGCATGCACATATTTACAGTGTTAGGGCACAGCATGTGCTTAATAAGTAGTTAGAATACATATAGGCCCAATATAGACTGTACTCAATCAATGCACAAAATATAACCTGGTGCTCCTATATTTCACGCGGTGATCCTAACTTGTTTAAATTGGGAGCACCAGTGCTACCACTCAAGTGTTTTAATGTAGAGCTCTTGCCACCGCGTCTGCTTTACCAGATGTTTTCCGATATAAAAGGATCCTTCTCGCCAGAGTGTGTGTGCTCTCTGAAATGTAAATATTAATCAGTGAGTGAGATAGCTGTATAGATCACTGGATACCTGAGGCAGCTGGTAAGCCTGTACACACAAACATACGCAGACACACAAATACACACACAAATACACACACACACACACACACACACACACACACACACACACACACACACACACACACACACACACACACACACACACACACACACACACACACACACACACACACACACACACACACACACACACACACACACACACACACACACACACACACACAGTAGGTGCTGTGGTTATTGGGTACATTAATACAGGTAATGTGATCAGTGCTCAGACACAATGATGTGTTTATATCTCCACGGGGGGAGAGAGGGGGAGGGGGAAGGGAAGAGGATAAGTGAGGGGGAGGGAGGAGAAGAGAGGAGCAGACAGAAAGAGACAGGAAGATGGAGGATGAGGCGGTATGAGAGAGGGGGGGGAGCAAGGAGGAGAGGAAGTGTAGCATAGAGACAGATAAAAAGGTGAAGGTGGTGAGAAATTGGAGAACAGGGAGGAACTGACTGTGTGTCAATCTGATTATGGAACAATCAGACGTGAGAGAGAATCACTACGGCTATCACCCTTCCAACCCCGCCGGGTTAAATTAATTACACCTCACACACACATGTATGCATGGAGATGGATGAGTCTGGCTCACAGTCAGTGTAGTATTACGTGTGTGTGTGTGTGTGTGCGCCAGCATGTTTGTGTGCATGAGTGATTGAGAGAGAGTTATGTGTGATGAATGATAATGCATTTACTCCCCCTCATGAGAGTGTGTTCACTATTCAGACATCTAGACTTGGTGATGGTCCTAGAACACACCTCCGGGAACCAGTGACCAGCTTATCCAACACACACACACACACACACACACACACACACACACACACACACACACACACACACACACACACACACACACACACACACACACACACACACACACACACACACACACACACACACACACACACACACACACACACACACACACACACACACACACACACACACTGCAGAGTGCCCAATAACCATTACTGTGCCTCTCACATATTTCTCTCTCCATCTCTGCTCCTGTCTCTCTCTCTCTCTCTCTCTCTCTCTCTCTCTCTCTCTCTCTCTCTCTCTCTCTCTCTCTCTCTCTCTCTCTCTCTCTCTCTCTCTCTCTCTCTCTCTCTCTCTCTCTCTCTCTCTCTCTCTCTCTCTCTCTCTCTCTCTCTCATAAATCTCTATCTCGCTCTGTCCCCTCACTCTTCCCCTGTCTGTATTAACTTTCACTCTTCTCCCTCCATCTGTCACTCTATCTAGTGTTCCTTTATCTCCTTCTCTCTGTAGCTCTCTCCTGTTCTCTCTCTCATATCTCTCTATCCCTTTCTCTCTCCTTCTATACCATTTTTCCTCTCTTCTGCTCTCTCTCTCTCTCTCTCTCTCTCTCTCTCTCTCTCTCTCTCTCTCTCTCTCTCTCTCTCTCTCTCTCTCTCTCTCTCTCTCTCTCGCTCTCAGTAATGGGTCTAATTTGTTTAGCACACACAGTGTGTGTCCATTAGCGCAGGCCTCTCTGTGCCGAGAGAGATGGTGACAAATCATGTGTGTGTGTGTGGCTAGATACACATGTATATCTCTCTCTCTCCTAGGTCTGCCCAGGGATACAATGGATGGGGGGAGAGATTGTGAACGTTTGGTGACATATTAAACCCTTTCATCTTACATGTTCTGCCCTTGTTCGAAACTCCTTTGTGATGATATATCAGTTTAATTGGAGACGAGAGGAAGAATCACTGGAAAAGAGGAGTACAGTGGAGCGTGAGCGGCAGAATGATTGATTGACATCCCTCATACAATCAAATTCATCTTTATCTCGCTCTGGACATCCCTCCAGCGATAGGGCTCTTAGCAAGCAGGATATGAGTGCAGTTTCCCCTGACTCAACAGTCTGCACTGCCAACTGCCTGTCACTCAGGCCCTCAGATCCGTGTGGGGGAGATTACAGGCACAAAATGGCGTCCATCAGCAGTGCTCCTTCACGGCAGTTTCATTTGTCCACCTGTCAGATTCACTGATAGCTCTGCCAGTCTGTCCCAGTCATGTCACCCATTATACAAGTCTGTATTAGACGTCCATCCATGTCTAAGGATGTTGGGGAATGACGTGGAAACAGTGAGCACCGTTCCCTTCAATTAGGTTTCGGTTTTGCTCGGGCACCGTTTCCCAAACTCGGTGGTGCACGTTCTGTTTTTTTCCCTAACATTACACAGCTGATTCAATTATCAAAGCTTGATGATTAGTTGATCATTTAAATCAGCTGTGTAGTGCTAGGGCAAAACAATGAAAACGTGCACCACTTGGGACTCTGTGCTAGGGCGTTGTAGATGGGAGTTTGTTGTAGACAAGAATGGCAGATGGGCATCTGCCTCTGTTGCCAAAGGTTGCATGTTCAAATCCAGCAATAGAAAGTTGTTTTTGAGATTTTAGCTTTAAGCCTATCCCAAACCTTGAACCAATACCTTAACCATCCGGAGTTAATGTCTAAACTTAACCCTAATCTTAAAAATGTGGAGTTAATGCCTCAACTTAACCTTAAACACTTAGAAATTTGACGTTTGGAACAATGTAACGGCTGTCTTGGGAAGAAGGAGAGGACCAAAGCACAGCGTGCTTAGTGTTCATCTTTTTAATAAGAAACTGAACACTTCAAAAATACAAAACAACAAAGTGACAACCGAAACAGTTCTGTCTGGTGCAGACACACAAAGACTGAAAATAACCACCCACAAAACACGAAGGAAAACAGGCTACCTAAATATGGTTCTCAATCAGGGACAACGATAGACAGCTGCCTCTGATTGAGAACCATACCAGGCCAAACGCAGACATAGAAAACATAGAAAAACTAACATAGACAACCCACCCAACTCACGCCCTGACCATACTAAACAAAGACAAAACAAAGGAGCTAAGGTCAGAACGTGACAAACAACTTTGAAATGTACTTTGAAATGTAACGTTTAAGAAACGTCTAATTCTGACGAGAGACTGTGAGACCTTGTTGCAGTGTCTGCCTTGCTTCTAAGGGTGTGCGTTCTTTATTTCTTTACTCCCCGAGGCTCATGAACATGATACAGGAAAGGAAGGTCAGCTTTTATCAAATATTAAACAATGACTCGTTATGTAAGTGAACCTTTCCCCAGCGGTATGTGTTTGTGTTTGTGTGTCCAGTCTTCCCCTTCCCAGCTGCACAACTGCAGCGTAGGTATGGACAAGAAGTCAGGTACGCACTTGAAGGATGGCGGAGAGAGAGAACGACGGGAGACGAAGAGACTGTTTTTCTTTTTCTTTCTGTCTTTACAGGGACAGCTGAGCGGGCGAAGAGGAGAAGATCTATTCTCTCTTCACTTTCTCTCTTCGCGAGTAGCAGCATGAAGAGGTTAGAGCGGACTCTCTCTATCTCCGTCTGCCAGAGCCGTTGGAGAGCAGTGGTCTCCATGCATCCCAAATGGCACCCTGTTCCCTATGGGCCCTGGTCAAAAGTAGTGTAGTACATAGGGAATAGGGTGGCATTTGGGACTGATCCTCTGTCTTTGTGGAGGAGGCTGGATAACAGTCTGGCCTGAGGTTGAGGGGCTGGGGATTGGGGTACTGCATTGGGGGCCCATGGAGGAGGATGGGGGTTAGAGGGGCTGAGGGCTGTGTCTGCCCCAGCCAAGAGGAGGCAGGCGGGGGCAAGGTTGGCTTTGTGCACTGGCCTTTCCCACACTCCCACTCACCTTTTGTGTGGCGGCACTGTGAGCTTCTCTGACATGACGAATCGCCCTGTCTGCCTGTGTGTGCGTGTGCGGGTGTGTGTGTGTGTGTGTGTGTGAAAGAGAGAAAGTGAATGCGAGAAAGAGAAAGAGCTGTGTGTGTATATGTCTCTGGAGAGATAGAGAAAGCGTGTGTGCATATGTGATAGGTAGTGTGTGTTTGAGAAAGAGTGAGACAGAAAGAGAGTGAAGCTAAGCACAGAGAGAGATAGAGCGAGAGAGAGAGAGAGAGAGAGAGAGAGAGAGAGAGAGAGAGAGAGAGACCAACACTCGCTTTTTCTTTTTTAGTCAGAGCCAGGGGTGTTCCTTCTTACCAGACCTAGGCAGCAGTTCTTCCTAAAGGCCCTCACTGCTCACTAGCCTGATTAGGGCTGGAAGTCTTTCTTTCTGGTTAATGCCAGTTCCAAGCTGTCAGCCATTTAGCCTTCAGCCTGCCACAATAGAGACATTACCACATGACTGAGTCTGAAAGAGGGAGAGAAAAGGAGGGAGTGGGGGGGAGACCCCAGAATGAGTTTTGGGGTCTGGGCTTGACTAGGCAGATGACCCTGTCATCACCTCTGCACCCCTATCAGTCCCCCCAAGCTTACTACTCTTCTCTATTTATGTGTATGAGGTTAAAATAAACTATTTTGGGAACTCTGCTCCACCTGTATTTTGTTGTGATCTCCCTTAATCAATCACCCCTGGTTGTAGTGGCAAATTGTTTTGCATTTTTTGTCGAACACTCTTGTTAAAAGCGCCAGCAACCAGGGTTCGTTTTTGGTGCTCATTTGGGAAGCAAACTGACCTACAGAGGGTGAAGGCTGAGAGACAGGAGTTCACAGTTCACTTTGAATGAAAGAGGAATAGAACAGGGAGAGAACAAGTGAGAACAAGTGAAAGAAGGTTCCGTGCTTTTTTTATAGAAAGGGACGGAGAGAAAGAGGAAGCAAGAGAGTGTCAAGTTATTTCCTTCTGGAGATGAACGCTAAGCCTCAGGGAAGATCAAACATCCGACAGAGAGAGACAGAGGCACACAGAGAAGATGGGGGAGGGAAAGAATGACAGAAAACTCTCATGTGGCTTACTTGGGTCCCATGTGTCCATTTGTATGAAGCCCACTGAGTCCTTCAGACGCCGTTTGCTGTTGGAGCACTTTGCACGGGTTCACCTATAGAAGCTTGTCTGCTTCCACAAGGGCCTTCTCCGGTGTGTGTGTGGTGGGGGGTAGTGACCCGGGTTTAAGAGGCACATCACGTTGTCACCGTTGGAATGCATGACAGCGCACTGTTTTGTCACCAGATGGACGACTGAATGCAGCTTCATGGCAGAAGGGAAAAGGAGAAAAGAAAAGAGAAGGAAACAGTAGAGACAAAAAAAACAACTGCTTGTTTTTCTCTCCCAGCACCCAACTCGGGAAATTAGGTCATCTGAGTAAAGCTGGCACACGGAACCAATCGTCATCATAATTGGATCCCGTAACAAATTTCTGGAAGCAGTGCGCTGTACACACACACACACAGCACAAACCGAAGGTTGAGATATAGGGGGAAACGGCATAAATCAGTGTGTGTTTGACGTTTTTATGGGTCTTTCAGGAGCCTCATTTCGGACAGAAGTGCGCTGAAGATATGCTATCCGCGGTAAATATAATTGTGGTCGTGACCCAGCGTTAATCATCCAAACCTGTCTGCGGTGAACTAGAACACTATTTAGCAGCTGGAACACAGGGCAAAGATGTCCGGACAACATTCAATAGTCTATGATTCATAACTGATTTAGATAATAACCTACAATTCTTCTTTAAAAAAGAATAAAAAATCTTGGTTAATGTGAAATCAACCAGCAGCAACGTTGACGCAACGCTGTTGAGGTATAGGCCTAGCACCTCGATCACACTGACAGCGACATTGCATTTTGGTTCAACCAGAGGTACATTCATTTCCAATGGAAGGCTGCGTTTGCCTTGCTGCATTGCAGAGGCAGTTGCATATGTGGTGCATATGCATAGCCGCGGGATGTAGGGGCGCTGAGGGTGCTGCAGAAAGATACACGAATCAACCCCCACCCCCAAAACTAACTTCCCTCTGCTATGTGCTTATGGTGGATTTATCAAACCTATGCCTCAAACTGTGTGCGTAGACGGCTTGACAGAAATGGTAGCAGAAGGTGAATGTTGAACTCTTATCCAGATGATGCTGCGTTCCATTTGGCGCGATGACGCTGTAGGTGAGATGTCCGATGTCCACCTGATGCATATGTAACCGACTGCCTCCATTCGCTCTTATGTAGCTAAATTTGAAATTGTGTTTTGTACATTGGATAAAAGTAGAGACTCGGGGGGGCCTCCCGAGTGGCGCAGCGGTCTAAGGCACTGCATCACGGTGCTTGAGTTGTCACTACAGATCCGTGTCTGATCCCAGGCAGACAACCGGACGTGACTGGGAGTTCCATAGGGTGGCGCACAATTGGCCCAGCATCATCCTGGTTAGGGGAGGGTTTAGCCGTGGGGGCTTTACATGGCTCATGGCACTTTAGCGACTCCTTGTGGCGGACCGGGTGCCTTCTGTGGTCAGTTGAACGGTGTTTCCTCTGACACATTGGTGCAGCTGGCTTCCGGATTAAGCAGGTTGGTGTTAAGGAGCATTTTAAAAGGCTAATTGATCATTAGAAAACCCTTTTGCAATTATTGTTAGCACAGCTGAAAACCGTTGTTCTGATTAAAGAAGCAATTAAACTGGCCTTTAGACTAGTTGAGTATCTGGAGCATGGTTTGTGGGTTTGTGGGTTTGATTACAGGCTTAAAAAGGCCAGAAACAAATAACTTTCTTCTGAAACTTGTCAGTCTATTCTTGTTCTAAGAAATGAAGGCTATTCCATGCGAGAAATTGCCAAGAAACTGCAGAGCTCGTACATCCCTGTGTACTACTCCCTTCACAGAACAGCGCGAACTGGCCCTAACCAGAATAGAAAGAGGAGTTTGAGGCCCCGATGAACAACTGAGCAAGAGGACAAGTACATTAGAGTGTCTAGTTTGGGAAACAGATGCCTCACAAGTCCTCAACTGGCAAATAGTTCCCGCAAAACACCAGTCTCAACGTCAACATTGAAAAGGCGACTCTGGGATGCTGCGTTCTGGCGAAAGTTATTCATTTTCTTTGGAGCAGTCCACAACGCTACTTTGGCGTGCTCCACAAACGCTTCGAACACACTGACAGCGTCGTTGTGCAAAATAGTATGCAGCATCATCTGGATTAGAGGTCGACCGATTATGATTTTTCAACGCCGATACTGATACCAATTATTGGAGGACCAAAAAAAGCCAATACCGATTGATCGGCCGATTTTTACATATATATTTGTAATAATGACAATTACAACAACGCACTTTTATTTTAACTTAATATAATACACAAATATAATCAACTTAGTCTCAAATGAATAATGAAATATGTTAAATTGGGTTTAAATAATGCAAAAACAGTGTTGGAGAAGAAAGTAAAAGTACAATATATGTGCCAAGTAAAAAAGCTAACGTCTAAGATCATGAGAACATATGGAAACATTTGAAAGCTGGTGGTTCCTTTTAACATGAGTCTTCAATATTCTCAGTTAAGAAGTTTTAGGTCGTAGTTATTATTGGAATTAGAGGACTATTTCTCTCTATACCATTTGTATTTCATATACCTTTGACTATTGGATGTTCTTATTGGCACTATAGTATTGCCAGCCTAATCTCGGGAGCTGATAGGTTTGAAGTCATAAACAGAGCTGTGCTTCAAGCATTGTGAAGAGCTGCTGACAAACGCAGGAAAGTGCTGTTTGAATGAATGCTTTCGAGCCTACTGCCTACCACCGCTCAGTCAGACTGCTCAGACTGCTTTATCAAAGTTAGTTATAATATAATAAACACACAGAAATGCATTCATATGGTCAAATGTGGAAACTATCATTTCGAAAACCAAACATTTGTTCTTCAGTGAAATACAGAACCGTTCCGTATTTTTTTTAACCTTTATTTAACCAGGCAAGTCAGTTAATAACAAACTCTTATTTTCAATGACAGCCTAGGAACAGTGGGTGAACTGCCTGTTCAGGGGCAGAATGACAGATTTGTACCATGTCAACTCAGGGGTTTGAACTCGCAACCTTCCGGTTACTAGTCCAACGCTCTAACCACTAGGCTACCCTGCCGCCCGATTTTATCGAACAGGTGGCAACCCTAAGTCTAAATATTGCTGATACATTGCACAACCTTCAATGTTATGTCATAATTATGTACATTTCTGGCAAATGAATTACGGTTTTTGCTAGGAAGAAATGGTCTTCACACAGTTCGCAACGAGCCAGGTGGCCCAAACTGCTGCATGGACCTGTAAGGGTTTTTGTCCTCCTCTTCTGAGGAGGAGTAGTGAGAAGGATATGAGGACCAATGCGCAGCGTGGTAAGTGTCCATAATGTTTATTCAAAGGAAGAAATGGTCTTCACACAGTTCGCAACGAGCCAGGCGGCCCAAACTGCTGCATGGACCTGTAAGGGTTTTTGTCCTCCTCTTCTGAGGAGGAGTAGTGAGAAGGATATGAGGACCAATGCGCAGCGTGGTAAGTGTCCATAATGTTTATTCAAAGGAAGAAATGGTCTTCACACAGTTCGCAACGAGCCAGGCGGCCCAAACTGCTGCATGGACCTGTAAGGGTTTTTGTCCTCCTCTTCTGAGGAGGAGTAGTGAGAAGGATATGAGGACCAATGCGCAGCGTGGTAAGTGTCCATAATGTTTATTCAAACACAACAGAACACTGGAACAAAACAATAAATGTGAATAAACTAAACAGTCCCCTGTGGTAACAAACACTGACACGGAAGACAAACACCCACAACTCAAAAGTGAAACCAGGCTACCTAAGTATGACTCTCAATCACGGACAACTATTGACAGCTGCCTCTGATTGAGAACCATACTAGGCCAAACACAGAAATCCCAAATGATAGAAAAGCGAACATAGACAACCCACCCAACTCACACCCTGACTAAAACAAAGATATAATAACAGAACTAAGGTCAGAACGGGACATTACGTTTGCCTTGAAGCATTGCGTTGCAGAGGCAGTTGCAGTGAGTTCGGTGTGGTGTATAAAATGGATGGATCAAAATATGGATCAAATTGTATGTGCAGACTACCGGCTTGACAGAAATGGTAGCAGAAGGTGAATGTTGGTGGATATGTGTGCCACAAAAGTTCAACAGTCACCTTTAGCTACTATTTCTGTCAAGTCCACTCATACAATTTGACCACACAGAACGCATTGCAACTGCCTCTGCAACGCAATGCTGCAGTTCCATTGGAAATGAATGTACTTCCTGTGTAGTTGGTTGCCTATCACACCTACGGCGTCATGCATCATATTCTATGCGTAGACGGCTTGACAGAAATGGTAGCAAAAAGTGAACGTTGAACTTTTGCTGCACTCATATCCAGATGATGCTGCGTACGATGTTATGCAATGATGCTGTCGGTGTGATTGAGGCGTGTCTGTTGGATGCTGCGGACACAATGGATGGAGGTTCTAATAAGGAATTGACTGGGGTTTTGACATCAATTTAGTAGGTTTACCGAAACAGAAAGAACACACACACACACACACACACACACACACACACACACACACACACACACACACACACACACACACACACACACACACACACACACACACACACACACACACACACACACACACACACACACACACACACACACACACACACACACACACACACACACACACACACACACACACACACACACGGGAAGCAAAGCGAGAGGGGTACATCTGTCCTGTTAAAAAATGATTGTGCTCTCTCCGTGGTGCTGAATTCCCTGCCGGCTGTTTCGGTCTGGTGTGTTAAAAAGCAGAAGATTGAGGTTGACCTCGCGCATTCTCCCCCTTCCCCACTCTTCACACACGCATTTAATATGACAGGCAGAAACCATGATTTATTCATTTAGACCCCCAGAAAAATACCGACAGTCAGACACACACACATCTTATCACAGCGCAATACACACATTCCAACCAGAATACATCTCCATACAAGCATTGGATTTGAATCCGGAATCCATGAAACTGGGTTCTTCGGAGAGCTGTAGCCTGTAGCTGCTGTCATTCTTTGAAAGTAGAGCAGACCTACAATGGTGAGCCTGACACAGGCAGTTTCCATGTAGGCCAATTATTGAGCCCCCCAACTATCTCATCAATATTTAACTGCCCATTCAACTAAATGAAATAGGCCTATGACCGCTGGACAACCATTAGCAGACACAACTCACTTTCAGTCTGAATCTTCAGATACCCTTTTGGATAAAAACATTCTGTATCCATGTGCCCCGTTCTCCAAACCTCAGAGATGCAGTGATGGAGATCGCAGGCCCGCGTGCGTGTCGGTGTGTGTGTGTGCGTGTGTGCGTGTGTGTGTGCGTGCTTGTGTGTGTCGCGACAGCGCGAGGTCTCGCGTTTCCACACCACCCGGCTCGCCCGAGATTGACAGCGCTTCGCTTGCGCTGGACCCTCCTTCCCGTCTCCTCCTCTTTCCCTTCTCTCTCTCTCTCTCTCTCTCTCTCTTTTCCTTCTCTGCTCTCATCCACTCATTCGCGAGGGCTCGCTCACCAACTCCACACGAACAGGGATGCAGCGAGCGCGCAGCGCAGCCTGAAAAATGGCAGTACTCTTCCTTTGGATCTATCCAGCCCTTTTGCTTTTCTCACCTTTTCTTTTCCACGAATTCGCACCATGTGAAGGCTTACGGAATTACCCAGAGAATGAAGGTAAGAGAGTGTTCC
>NC_060180.1:36203932-36206432 GCF_021184085.1 Oncorhynchus gorbuscha | reverse complement strand
CTCTCTCTCTCTCTCTCTCTCTCTCTCTCTCTCTCTCTCTCTCTCTCTCTCTCTCTCTCTCTCTCTGTCTCTCTGTCTCTCTGTCTCTCTGTCTCTCTGTCTCTCTGTCTCTCTCTCTCTCTCTCTCTCTCTCTCTCTCTCTCTCTCTCTCTCTCTCTCTCTCTCTCTCTCTCTCTCTCTCTCTCTCTCTCTCTCTCTCTCTCTCTCTCTCTCTCTCTCTCTCTCTCTCTCTCTCTCTCTCTCTCTCTCTCTCTCTCTCTCTCTCTCTCTCTCTCTCTCTCTCTCTCTCTCTCTCTCTCTCTCTCTCTCTCTCTCTCTCTCTCTCTCTCAGTCTCACACACATACAGTCCTTGTCCATCCTAGGCTGTGGCCCTTAAGCGACAGCCACATTGATATGTAAAAGCTACTGTTTGATAGTCTGATGATTGACCTTTATATGTATTTATTCCACCCATTGACCTGATCATAATCTTCCACATTTATAGATCAAGTGTCAAGTTTATTATACAACATCATGGCAGAACAAGTTGAGCTTTTCATGAGAGGCTCCAGTGAAGTGAGTTTAGTCTGGATGATGACGGTGTTTGCAGTGAAGTGAGTTTAGTCTGGATGAGGATGGTGCTGTTTGCAGTGAAGTGAGTTTAGTCTGGATGATGACGGTGTTTGCAGTGAAGTGAGTTTAGTCTGGATGATGACGGTGTTTGCAGTGAAGTGAGTTTAGTCTGGATGAGGATGGTGCTGTTTGCAGTGAAGTGAGTTTAGTCTGCATGATGACGGTGTTTGCAGTGAAGTGAGTTTAGTCTGCATGATGACGGTGTTTGCAGTGAAGTGAGTTTAGTCTGGATGATGACGGTGTTTGCAGTGAAGTGAGTTTAGTCTGGATGATGACGGTGTTTGCAGTGAAGTGAGTTTAGTCTGGATGATGACAGTGTTTGCAGTGAAGTGAGTTTAGTCTGCATGATGACAGTGTTTGCAGTGAAGTGAGTTTAGTCTGGATGATGACAGTGTTTGCAGTGAAGTGAGTTTAGTCTGGATGATGACGGTGTTTGCAGTGAAGTGAGTTTAGTCTGGATGATGACAGTGTTTGCAGTGAAGTGAGTTTAGTCTGGATGATGACAGTGTTTGCAGTGAAGTGAGTTTAGTCTGGATGATGACAGTGTTTGCAGTGAAGTGAGTTTAGTCTGGATGATGACAGTGTTTGCAGTGAAGTGAGTTTAGTCTGGATGATGACAGTGTTTGCAGTGAAGTGAGTTTAGTCTGGATGATGACAGTGTTTGCAGTGAAGTGAGTTTAGTCTGGATGATGACGGTGTTTGCAGTGAAGTGAGTTTAGTCTGGATGATGACAGTGTTTGCAGTGAAGTGAGTTTAGTCTGGATGATGACAGTGTTTGCAGTGAAGTGAGTTTAGTCTGGATGATGACAGTGTTTGCAGTGAAGTGAGTTTAGTCTGGATGATGACAGTTGCAGTGAAGTGAGTTTAGTCTGGATGATGACAGTGTTTGCAGTGAAGTGAGTTTAGTCTGGATGATGACGGTGTTTGCAGTGAAGTGAGTTTAGTCTGGATGATGACAGTGTTTGCAGTGAAGTGAGTTTAGTCTGGATGAGGATGGTGCTGTTTGCAGTGAAGTGAGTTTAGTCTGCATGATGACGGTGTTTGCAGTGAAGTGAGTTTAGTCTGGATGATGACGGTGTTTGCAGTGAAGTGAGTTTAGTCTGGATGATGACGGTGTTTGCAGTGAAGTGAGTTTAGTCTGGATGATGACGGTGTTTGCAGTGAAGTGAGTTTAGTCTGGATGATGACGGTGTTTGCAGTGAAGTGAGAGAGAACCTCAGTGGTGTTCTGTCTGAATGTCACAGACGCGTGCGCACACACACACGTGGCACGACAAAAACAACGGTGTTTATAAACGGAGTGATTGCATATCCAACTTTTCTGGACCGACAGCTAGAGGACCCGAAGCTTCTGCGCATGTTCGGGATTCATTTAATAAAGTTAGATCAAAGCTGAATCAATATGTGCAAGATCACATAATGATAGTATTCTACGTAAAATAACCAAGCATAATAGCATAGTATAACGTTACTCTAAAACAAAAGACATCACCTCATATCATAATGGGCTTTTAGGATGATTGTGCTAATGTTCACATTTTTCTCAGTAATGCAGCCACAACTCAACAGCATGTGTCACGAGGCAAAATATGTGCTTTGAAACAAAACACAGGTATGCTACAGTTTCTTAACACTGTAGTGCTTTAACATTTGCTTCCTGTACATAATTAAAAACAACACTGTACATAACTAAGAACATGTAAATGCATATTCCCATGTGGCGGAACGGGGTTAGTTTCCTACGGATCCGCATTCACGGCCTTGTAAAGAATCATCACATGACTTCTATGTATGATGAAACCTATTGGAAATGAAGGAAACGTGTCGATTTAGATACATGTGTGGGTAGGTAACTCTATGTGTGTGTCCTTTGTGTTCACGTGCGTGT
>NC_060180.1:36166432-36201432 GCF_021184085.1 Oncorhynchus gorbuscha | reverse complement strand
TTTTCTCCCCACTTACTCTCTGTCTCTCTCTCTCCCTCCTTTTCCCCCATTCACTCTCTGTCCCCCCCCTTTTCTCCCCACTTACTCTCTGTCTCTCTCTCTCCCTCCTTTTCCCCCATTCACTCTCTGTCCCCCCTTTTCTCCCCACTTACTCTCTGTCTCTCTCTCTCCCTCCTTTTCCCCCATTCACTCTCTGTCTCCCCCCTTTTCTCCCCACTTACTCTCTGTCTCTCTCTCTCCCTCCTTTTCCCCCATTCACTCTCTGTCTCCCCCCTTTTCTCCCCACTCACTCTCTGTCTCTCTCTCTCCCTCCTTTTCTCCCCACTCACTCTCTGTCCCCCCTTTTCTCCCCACTTACTCTCTGTCTCTCTCTCTCCCTCCTTTTCTCCCCACTCACTCTCTGTCCCCCCTTTTCTCCCCACTTACTCTCTGTCTCTCTCTCTCCCTCCTTTTCCCCCATTCACTCTCTGTCCCCCCCCTTTTCTCCCCACTTACTCTCTGTCTCTCTCTCTCCCTCCTTTTCCCCCATTCACTCTCTGTCTCCCCCTTTTCTCCCCACTCACTCTCTGTCTCTCTCTCTCCCTCCTATTCCCCCCATTCACTTACTCTCTGTCTCTCTCTCTCCCTCCTTTTCTCCCCACTCACTCTCTGTCTCTCTCTCTCCCTTCTTTTCCCCCCATTCACTTACTCTCTGTCTCTCTCTCTCCATTCTTTTCCCCCCATTCACTTACTCTCTGTCTCTCTCTCTCCCGCCTTTTCTCCCCACTCACCCTCTGTCTCTCTCTCTCCCTCCCTCCTTTTCTCCCCACTTACTCTCTGTCTCTGTCTCTCTCTCCCACCCTCCTTTTCTCCCCTCTTACTCTGTCTCTCTCTCTCCCTCCCTCCTTTTCTCCCCACTTACTCTCTGTCTCTGTCTCTCTCTCTCCCTCCCTCCTTTTCTCCCCTCTTACTCTCTGTCTCTGTCTCTCTCTCTCCCTCCCTCCTTTTCTCCCCACTTACTCTCTGTCTCTGTCTCTCTCTCCCTCCCTCCTTTTCTCCCCACTTACTCTCTGTCTCTGTCTCTCTCTCTCCCTCCCTCCTTTTCTCCCCACTTACTCTCTGTCTCTGTCTCTCCCTCCCTCCTTTTCTCCCCACTTACTCTCTGTCTCTCTCTCTCCCTCCCTCCTTTTCTCTCCACTTACTCTCTGTCTCTGTCTCTCTCTCCCTCCCTCCTTTTCTCCCCACTTACTCTCTGTCTCTGTCTCTCTCTCTCCCTCCCTCCTTTTCTCCCCTCTTACTCTCTGTCTCTGTCTCTCTCTCCCTCCCTCCTTTTCTCCCCACTTACTCTCTGTCTCTGTCTCTCTCTCTCCCTCCATCCTTTTCTCCCCTCTTACTCTCTGTCTCTGTCTCTCTCTCCCTCCCTCCTTTTCTCCCCACTTACTCTCTGTCTCTGTCTCTCTCTCTCCCTCCCTCCTTTTCTCCCCACTTACTCTCTGTCTCTGTCTCTCTCTGTCTCCCTCCTTTTCTCCCCACTTACTCTCTGTCTCTCTCTCTCCCTCCCTCCTTTTCTCCCCACTTACTCTCTGTCTCTGTCTCTCTCTCCCTCCCTCCTTTTCTCCCCACTTACTCTCTGTCTCTCTCTCTCCCTCCCTCCTTTTCTCCCCACTTACTCTCTGTCTCTGTCTCTCTCTCCCTCCCTCCTTTTCTCCCCACTTACTCTCTGTCTCTGTCTCTCTCTCCCTCCCTCCTTTTCTCCCCACTTACTCTCTGTCTCTGTCTCTCTCTCTCCCTCCCTCCTTTTCTCCCCTCTTACTCTGTCTCTCTCTCTCCCTCCCTCCTTTTCTCCCCACTTACTCTCTGTCTCTCTCTCCCCCTCCTTTTCTCCCCACTTACTCTCTGTCTCTCTCCCTCTCTCCCCCTCCTTTCCCCCCACTCTCTCTCTGTCTCTCTCTCCCTCCTGGCTCACCCTATAGCTGACCTGTACCTCTATTACCTGTATTGCAGTTTGATAGGGAGCCTGGAGCTACAGTAAGACTGCTGTAATGATGTGTATAGAGATTCTTAGTATGGGTCACACACACACACACACACACACACACACACACACACACACACACACACACACACACACACACACACACACACACACACACACACACACACACACACACACACACACACACACACACACACACACACACACACACACACACACACACACACACGCATGCATGCACACACACACACCCATACACACACACACGCACACACTCATGCTCGCACACACGCACACTCTCATCATTACCAAATGTGTTGCCAGAGGCTGTTCTGATTTGCTGGTCACAGTCTAATACTCTGTAGAGTGTATAATGTGTACCCTATGTTGGCTGAGAGAAGGGAGTATCAATATACCTATTTCTATAGTGGCCGTAGAGGAGCAATGTGATGTCTGTACACAACCAGCATGTTCCGTATTCATAATCATATTACGTAATCCCCATAATGGTAGCTCAGTGATGGTCATATGGATTTCATCTCCTTGTGGTAAAATCCTCATGCCATGATGCCATGTGTTCCTCCTTACAAAGAACCCATTTATAAGCAGGGGTCAATAATACCTTATGGCTGCATGCTGTTTACGAATTAACTATGAGCCAGAAAGACCCTAGAAATCCCCCCTTCCCCCCCAAAGGTCATGATAGGTTTGTTTTGTTCCTCCTTTGTTATTGTTTGTTGTGGTTGTGTCCGTTGCTTCTTTTCAGAGCTCCTCTGGGCTGACCGTTAGACGTTCTGCTCGCTTGCCCTCGTCTCTTACCCCCCCGGGGTGCTCTTACCCCCTCTCACCCCCTCACCCCTCTGTCTGTCTGCTGAGGCTCAACCACTAATGAGCTATTTGCTGCTAACCTCCTCTCCTCCCCCTCTTCTCCTGCTCTTCCTTCACCCCTCTCCATCTCTCTGATATCCCCATCCCTTCCTTCTCCTCCTCTTTTCCTTGATGTTCTCTTCTGAGATTCTCTGAATGGCCAGTTCAAACACACTCCTCTTCAAATCCTGCCCGCCTTTTCCTCTTCCTCTTGTTCTCCCTACTCCACCTCTTCCTGTCATCTCTTGTCCTCTCTTCCACTCTTTCTAGTGGTCTCTCCTTTCTCCTCTTCTCTCCCTCCTCCCTCCCCACTCTCCTCTTTTCCTCCTCTCTCCCTCCCTCCTCTCCTCTTCTGCCCGTCTCTGCAGTGCTGACCTATTATTTGTCTTAATTGAATTCGTCTGTTTCCCCCTCCCTCCCTCCCTCCCTCCCTCCCTCCCTCCCTCCCTCCCTCCCTCCCTCCCTCCCTCCCTCCCTCCCTCCCTCCCTCCCTCCCTCCCTCCCTCCCTCCCCCTGCTTTCCTCCTGTGGTGTGTATAGTGTTGGAGGGTGACCCGTGCTGTGGGTCTGAATGGCAGTATTAGTGGGACTTTAAACAAACACCATGCGGATGATTTGGTTTGGCTTCTGTGGGTTTTTAGGCTCAGGCTTTTATTGACCAATGCCCCCTCCACTTCACCCACTCTCTTTTTCATTAACTTTGTTTCTCTCTCTCTCTCTCTCTCTCTCTCTCTCTCTCTCTCTCTCTCTCTCTCTCTCTCTCTCTCTCTCTCTCTCTCTCTCTCTCTCTCTCTCTCTCTCTCTCTCTCTCTCTCTCTCTTCTTTCTCGCTCGCTCTCCTTCCCTCTTTTGCCCCTTCCCTCCCTCATCCTCTAGTCATGCTCATTATTAAGTTCACGGTGTGTTCATGTCTGTGACCATGGCTGGGCCATTAGAGCAGCTTGCCTGTGGTCAGTCAGTCAGTCAGCCAGCCACCCGGTCGGTCAGTCAGTCAGCGAAGTGGTGACAAGCTGTCCTGATTTAAATGGTGGATTCTCCATACATGTCTGGACTTTTGTCTTTTTCCTACTATCTCCTATCTGACACATTCATCCTCCACTCCAGCTGTGTGTAGCCATAGGCCCGTCGCTACTACTCACTATTCTAGCTCAATTTACCCTCCTGTGACCACTGTCTGTGTGACAGCTCTGAGACAGTGTGTGTGTGTGTGTGTGTGTGTGTGTGTGTGTGTGTGTGTGTGTGTGTGTGTGTGTGTGTGTGTGTGTGTGTGTGTGTGTGTGTGTGTGTGTGTGTGTGTGTGTGTGTGTGTGTGTGTGTGTGTGTGTGTGTGTCAGCGTTCCGTTGGGGTTTAGTTTGACCTTTCTCTGTGCTCCGTTGGTTCCGCAGACGTTCCCTCTTATAGAATATGAACACTTGTTCCCCGAAGACTGTCTGACACACACGGGCGTAGAAAACGCGCCCCTGTAAAAAAAAAACAGCTATGAGGACGTATTGAAGTGTGCTTTAAAAGAAAGAAGAGCTTCTATTTCTTTCAACTCCCATGTTTCTATGTGAACGTGTGGTTTCAGCCAGTGAGTCGGTGGTGTCTACGGTTTGTTGTTGTTTTCCCTGGCTTCTCCAGCGTTGTGTGACGGCGGGAGACAGCGACAGCTAAACCAAGATAGACCACAAGCCTGCCGTTTCAAATGGGAACAAATGAGTCATAGCGGGCAGAACAAGCAAGGAGGTGGGCAGAGCCAAGCAAGAGCTAGCGAGATCCTATTGGCGTGTTCTCGCATGTATTTGCATGTTTTCTGTAGGGAACGCCTACTCTGGGAGGTGCCCGTTTGCAATACATTTGATTTGCCTTTGCACTTCTTCCAAACAGCGCCATTTTTAAAAAACCTTGTCACGGGTAAAGTAAAACGTTTTTTTTTCCACTCTGTTCGTAAAACGGTATTGAGATCAAATGTTTCATCGACGAGATAATTAGCAGAATGTCGGTCAAAATCAATCTGGTTCCATGTTCTCCCACTGTCGGCCACTGGACTTCCTCTCGCTACCATATTTGGTAGTGAGTGGAAACGCCAAGCGGAAGCCTCACGTTCATACATCCGGTGAAATATCTGTCTCATTGTTTTATCTATGGTGGAAGAGTGGAGTGTGTGTCACAAATAATCTTGTTCCTGCGTCACTGGCTGGATTTTGTGTGTGTGTGTGTGCTGTTCCTCGTTTTGTGACACCTGGAAAGGGCCTATTAAAAAACAAGTGTCTGAATCTGACTGCATGTCTCAGTCCCACTTGGCAGCCAACCGTGGGGTTTTCCACACACACACACACACACACACACACACACACACACACACACACACACACACACACACACACACACACACACACACACACACACACACACACACACACACACACACACACACACACACACACACACACACACACACACACACACACACACACACACACACACACACACACACACACAGCAGGCACGCAGCAAACTAGGGCAGAGCTCTTGTCACAGATTGTCAGAGGACTTCCCCACTACTCTGCCACTGTAGGCTAACGAAAAGAAGAGAGGATCCTAACAATACTCGTTTACTACGGTGATTGACATCTCTAGGAAAGAGGAGGGAGGTGGAGAGACTCACAACACACCATCAACCCTGTGGCGGGGGGCTGATTTGACCAAAGATTAGGGAGAAAAACAACCACAACTCTTCAAAAAGACAGAGGGCACATAGTCCAGAAGGAGTTTTCATTACTGTAGCTCACAGTATTGCATCATTTGGTTATACAGTAGATTACTACTGAGTAGAGGATAAGGAAGGAGGTGAGAGGAAGAGAGGAGAGGGAAGATGAGAGGAGTCCAATTAGACCCTTAATGTTTAGAGCGCCACAGCCGGCCTCACTCCCTCCTAACTTCTCTCCTCTCATCCGCACTCTTCCCTCCTTTGCCAATGTGTTGCTCTGATGACACTTTCCCTCGTTCAACTGTGCATTCATTCGTTTTTCTATAGAAAGGAATGGAAGGTCTGTCAGAAGAGACTACCGTGTGTGTGTGTGTGTGTGTGTGTGTGTGTGTGTGTGTGTGTGTGTGTGTGTGTGTGTGTGTGTGTGTGTGTGTGTGTGTGTGTGTGTGTGTGTGTGTGTGTGTGTGTGTGTGTGTGTGTGTGTGTGTGTGTGTGTGTGTGTGTGTATGCAGGTCTTATTGTGCGGTCTGAAAGATTTTTGGCAGGTAGATCAGAGCTCCTCTTTGCCCAGCCAAAGCAATGGATTACAGAGAGAGGGAGAGAGGGAGAGAGGGAGAGAGGGAGAGAGGGAGAGAGGGAGAGAGAGAGAGAGAGAGATCAGTCTTAGCGGAACTTCTCTGTACCCCCTCTCTCTCTCTTTGTCTCTCTCTCCTCCTCTCATGTCTCTCTCTCTCCACCATGGTGTTTATCAGTAAAAGGTTTGTAGACCTTGGAGACTGCGTGAGGTCACAGTATTCCCTGCAGCCAGGAACGATGATGGAGTCTTAACAAGGCCGGGAAATTAGACGGAATGACAAAGAGCAGGAATGAAAGAGGGGTGAAGTGAAATAGAAAGAATAGATGAATGAGCGGTAATGGAGGGGGAATGTGGGCCAGAGAGAGAGAGAGGCCAGGGAGGGGAGTAGGGAGGGGGCCAGAGTGGGAGGGGAGGGGGAGAGAGAGGCCAGGGTGGGAGTAGGGAGGGAGAGAGAGAGGGTGGGAGTAGGGAGGGAGAGAGAGAGGAGAGAGGGAGAGAGAGAGGCCAGGGAGGGAGTAGGGAGGGAGAGAGAGGGGGAGAGAGAGAGGAGAGAGGGGGGAGAGGCCAGGGTGGGAGTAGGGAGGGAGAGAGAGTGGGGGGAGGGAGAGAGAGAGGCCAGGGAGGGAGTAGGGAGGGAGAGAGAGGGGGAGAGAGGGAGAGAGAGGGGGCGAGAGAGAGGCCAGGGTGGGAGTAGGGAGGGAGAGAGGGGGGGAGAGAGGGAGAGAGAGGGAGGGAGGGAGGGAGGGAGAGGGAGAGGGGGAGAGAGGGAGAGAGGCCAGGGTGGGAGTAGGGAGGGAGAGAGAGGGGGGGGAGAGAGAGAGGCCAGGGTGGGAGTAGGGAGGGAGAGAGAGGGGGGGAGGGGAGAGGAGAGAGAGGCCAGGGTGGGAGTAGGGAGGGAGAGGGGGGAGAGGGAGAGAGAGGGGGGCAGAGGGGAGGAGGAGGCCAGGGTGGGAGGGGGAGGGAGGGAGGGCCAGGGTGGGAGTAGGGAGGGAGAGAGAGAGGGGGAGAGAGGGAGAGAGAGGGTGGGAGGGGAGGAGAGGAGGGAGAGGGAGGGAGAGAGGAGGGGAGGAGGGGGAGGGAGAGAGAGAGAGAGAGGCCAGGGAGGGAGTAGGGAGGGAGAGAGAGAGGGGGGAGAGGGAGAGAGAGAGAGAGGCCAGGGAGGGAGTAGAGAGGGAGAGAGAGGGAGGGGGGAGAGAGGGAGAGAGAGGCCAGGGTGGGAGTAGGGAGGGAGAGAGAGGGGGGGGGAGAGGCCAGGGAGGGAGTAGGGAGGGAGAGAGAGAGAGGGGGGGGGAGAGAGAGAGGCCAGGGAGGGAGTAGGGAGGGAGAGAGAGAGGGGGGAGAGGGAGAGAGAGAGGCCAGGGAGGGAGTAGGGAGGGAGAGAGAGGGGGGAGAGAAGCCAGGGTGGGAGTAGGGAGGGAGAGAGAGGGGGGGAGAGGGAGAGAGATAGAGAGGCCAGGGAGGGAGTAGGGATGGAGAGAGGGGGAGGGAGAGAGAGAGCGAGAGAGGCCAGGGAGGGAGTAGGGAGGGAGAGAGAGGGGGAGAGGGGGGGGCAGGGTGGGAGTAGGGAGGGAGAGGGGGGAGAGGGAGAGAGAGAGAGGGGGGTGGAGGGAGAGAGAGAGAGGCCAGGGTGGGAGTAGGGAGGGAGAGAGAGAGAGGGGGGGAGAGAGGCCAGGGTGGGAGTAGGGAGGGAGAGAGAGGGGGAGAGGGAGAGAGAGGCCAGGGTGGGAGTAGGGAGGGAGAGAGAGGGGGAGGGAGAGAGAGAGGCCAGGGAGGGAGTAGGGAGGGAGAGAGAGGGGGGAGAGGGAGAGAGAGAGAGAGAGGCCAGGGAGGGAGTAGGGAGGGAGAGAGAGGGGGAGGAGAGGGAGAGAGAGGCCAGGGAGGGAGTAGGGAGGGAGAGAGAGGGGGAGAGAGAGGGAGAGAGAGAGAGAGGCCAGGGAGGGAGTAGGGAGAGAGAGAGAGGGGAGGGAGAGAGAGAGAGGCCAGGGAGGGAGTAGGGAGGGAGAGAGAGAGGGGGGAGAGAGAGAGAGAGAGGCCAGGGAGGGAGTAGGGAGGGAGAGAGAGGGGGAGAGAGGGAGAGAGAGAGGCCAGGGTGGGAGTAGGGAGGGAGAGGGAGGGGGGAGAGGCCAGGGAAGGAATAGGGAGGGAGAGAGGGGGGAGAGATGGAGAGAGAGAGGGGGAGAGAGAGAGGGAGAGAGAGAGGCCAGGGAGGGAGTAGGGAGGGAGAGAGAGAGGCCAGGGGGAGAGAGGGAGGAGAGAGGGGGGGAGAGGGAGAGAGAGAGAGAGAGAGAGAGAGAGAGAGAGGGAGAGAGAGAGGGGGAGAGAGAGAGGGAGAGAGAGAGGCCAGAGAGGGAGTAGGGAGGGAGAGAGAGAGGCCAGGGAGGGAGTAGGGAGGGAGAGAGAGGGGAGAGGAGAGAGAGAGGCCAGGGTGGGAGTAGGGAGGGAGAGAGAGGGGGGGAGAGGGAGAGAGATAGAGGGAGAGAGAGAGAGAGAGAGAGAGAGGGAGAGAGAGAGAGGCCAGGGAGGGAGTAGGGAGGGAGAGAGAGGGGGAGAGAGGGAGAGGCCAGGGTGGGAGTAGGGAGGGAGAGAGAGGGGGGGAGAAGGAGAGAGAGAGAGAGGCCAGGGTGGGAGTAGGGAGGGAGAGAGAGGGGGGGGAGAGGGAAAGAGAGAGGGGCCAGGGTGGGAGTAGGGAGGGACCGCATTCCTCATTTTTAGTGTGCGTAAGGAACTGAGACAGTAAGATTGTTATATAGGGTCTAAAAGGCCTTATGGTATGCTTTGGGGGTGTGCAGCTGTGTGATACTGTAAATGCTAGGTTAGGGGTTTGGTATCGTAGTTTAGAGGTGTTTGCCATGTGGAACGGGAGAGAGTCAGATTGCTCTGACATATCCCCTTGCCGTCTTTACGCTCGGAGAATGTAGAACTCACAGCACGGTGACAATAATCAATAAAGCAGCGTGCTACTATGTCACCAGACCACTCTCAGTGTGTGTGTCTGTCTGCTCGTGTGTGTGTGTGTGTGTATCTATGTGTCTGTGTGTGTGTATCTATGTGTCTGTGTGTGTGTGTGTGTGTGTGTGTGTGTGTGTGTGTGTGTGTGTGTGTGTGTGTGTGTGTGTGTGTGTGTGTGTGTGTGTGTGTGTGTGTGTGTGTGTGTGTGTGTGTGTGTGTGTGTGTGTGTGTGTGTGTGTGTGTGTATCTACGTGTGTGTATCTATGTGTCTGTGTGTGTGTGTGTGTGTGTATCTACGTGTGTGGGTGTATGTGTGTATCTATGTGTCTGTGTGTGTGTGTGTGTGTGTGTGTGTGTGTGTGTGTGTGTGTGTGTGTGTGTGTGTGTGTGTGTGTGTGTGTGTGTGTGTGTGTGTGTGTGTGTGTGTGTGTGTGTGTGTGTGTGTGTGTGTGTGTGTATCTACGTGTGTGTGTGTCTGTGTCTGTGTCTGTGTCTGTGTCTGTGTCTGTGTCTGTGTCTGTGTCTGTGTCTGTGTCTGTGTCTGTGCGTGTGTTTAGGGAAGCTTCCACCAGAGCATTACCGGGGAGGTTTAGCTATAGTGGGCTGTTGCAGACATGAACCTACACGATGTTAACCCTAAGATGATTACTGTAGCGTCAGCTGGCCCTATTCTATTCCCGTTGAATATTCCCATCATTGATTATCTTGACACAAAGTGCTGTTCATTGAGTCAATACAGCCTCCTGCAAGTGAATACATATGAATACAGGAACTAAGTACAGTACATGATTTGTTCACATCACATTGTTGGGTGTAATTTACGACTAAATTCACTTTCATGCTTTATTGAACATCGGATGGAAATAGAATTGCTGATTCTACAAATATGAGCTGGACCCAGACAAAAAGGCACGGTAGAAGATGGACCATTTGTTGTTAAGTGTTGTCTCTAGGTGATTGGGTTTGTATCGAGCTCCTCCGTTGATGGTTTGTGTGTGTGTGTGTGTGTGTGTGCGTGCGCGCATGTGTGGGCGTGTGTGTGTCTATTACATGAGAGTGAATCTGACCCAGGTCTGAGTGAGTGAATGATGAGCTGTGTGTTTTAACTCCGGGCCAGAGCAACTCTGACCAGGGTTAGATTACACAGACACAGGCCTTACATCACTCCCTGGAGAAAGAGAGAGGGAGAAGAAGAGGTTCGGCGGGGACTTCATCCCTTCAACACAGTATCATGCTACGGATTTAGACTGGGGACCCTGGCTTGCTCTCTCCCAGCACACGCACACACACACACACACACGCACGCACGCACACACACACACACACACACACACACACACACACACACACACACACACACACACACACACACACACACACACACACACACACACACACACACACACACACACACACACACACACACACACACACACACACACACACACACACACACACACACACACACACACACACACACACACACACATTCTATTGGTATCAGCAGACAGGATACTGTTGCTGCTATATTATTGATGAAAGGATGGGTCATTGATCACAAGTGATAAGTGCTATTGACAGGAGGTGTGAAGAAAGTGTGTGTGTGTGCTTCTGTGTGTTTTTCTGTGTGTGTGTGTGTGTGAGTCTTTGCGCTTGAGTGCGTGTGTGTGCATGGGACAGCGCGACCCAGGGTCCCTAGGCCCTCGTTGATCATAGGGAAGTGCAGTCAGCAATTTTGGGGCTATGGAGGTCACCTCAGCAAAACTGTACACAGTATATTACATTAGGCATCATGCCACTGCTGTACACTGCGGAAGTGAATGTAAGGTGTGTACATTTCATCATCCTTATTATCAAACCACTGTTAATTCTGCTATTACAGTGTGTGTCCATGACCTGAACCCTAGCGTCTAATGGTCTTATATTCTCTAAGTAGTGAGGCTGGACTGAGGGTGGGGCAGAGAGCTGGAGTTGACCTTTAAAACACAGCAGGAGCTAGCTGTTCATTTTCCTCCCACAATCTCTGTCTCACACACAAACACACACACACGCACGCACGCACGCACGCACACCCACACACACACACACACACACACACACACACACACACACACACACACACACACACACACACACACACACACACACACACACACACACACACACACACACACACACACACACACACACACACACACACACACATTGTAATCTGTAATGCACCATGACAGCCCCCCCGCCACGTTGCACTGAGCTGTGGAGAGTGACTGGGGCTCATATTCAGTGCCATCAGAAAGCATTCCTACCCCTGCACTTATTCCACATTTTGTTGTGTTACAGCCTGAATTCAAAATGGATTAAATAGATTTGAGCAAATGTGGTGAAGATGAAATACAGTAATATCTCATTTACAGACCGTAAGTATTCACATCCCTGAGTCAATACTTTGTAGAAGCACCTTTGGCGGCGATTACAGCTGTGACTCTTTCTGGGTAAATCTAGGAGCTTTACACATCTGGATTGTACAATATTTGCACATTATTCTTTTTTAAATTCTTCAAGCTCTTGTCAAGTTGATTGTTGATTATTGCTCGTCAGCCATTTCCAAGTCTTGCCAAAGATGTTCAAGCTGATTTAAGTCAAAACTGCAAGTTGGCCACTCAGGAACATTCAATGTCGTCTTGGTAAGCAACTCCAGTGTAGATTTGGGCTTGTGTTTTAGGTTATTGTCCTGCTGAAAGGCGAATTTGTCTCCTAGCTGACTGAACAAGATTTTCCTCTTGGATTTTGCCAGTGCTTATAGCTGTATTCTATTTATTTGTATCCTATCAATCTCCCTACTTGCCGATGACAAGCATACCCATAACATGATGTGTTTTGTGTTTGATTTGCCCCAAACATAATGGTTCAGGACAAAAAGTACATTTCTTTCTTTCATTTAAAAAAAAAAGTGTTACTTAAGTATGACTTTAAAAAAAAAAAGTATTAATATATTTTTAAGCATTACTTAAGTGCCTTGTTGCAAACAGGATGCATGTTTTGGAATATTTTGTGTTCTGTACAGTCATCCTTCTTTTCTTTGTGAGGCATTGAACAACCTCCCTGGTCTTTGTGGTTGAATCTGTGCTTGAAATTCATTATTTGATTAAGGGACGTTACAGATCCTTTTATGTGTGAGGTACAGAGATGGGGTAGTCATGATACAGTGAATGTTAACCGCTATAATTGAACATGGAATGAGGCCATGTAACTTTTTATGCGATTTGTTAAGCACATTTTTACTCCTGAATTTATCTAGGCTTGCCATAACAAAGCATTTGAGTACTTATTGTGTGTAGAGCAGTGGCACAACGTTGAAATTTAAAACATTTTAAATTCAGGATGTAACACAACAAAATGTGGAAAAAGTCAAGGGCGTGTGAATACTTTCTGAAGGGAGAGGGAGAGGGAGAGGGAGAGAGAGAGAGAGAGAGAGAGAGAGAGAGAGAGAGAGAGAGAGAGAGAGAGAGAGAGAGAGAGAGAGAGAGAGAGAGAGAGAGAGAGAGAGGGGGAGAGAGAGAGGGAGAGAGAATATGTTGGACTGTTCTAATGGCACTAGTTCTACCTGCGGGCTAGATAAAAGTCCCGTGCACACAGCAGACACGCTCTCCCTACTGCTTTATTCATTTAGAAATGTCACGTTCAGTGGAGAGGGGAGGCAAATGCGTTTCATTAGCCACTAGGCCCAGGCGCCCTCTGAGAGGAGGAATGTTGAAAGACTCATATCTAAATGTGGAACAGGAGCTAGATGAAAATAAAGCAGTCTACTCTGTTTTCTGCTCCTGGGTGTGTTCGTCTCTCCCGAGTGGAAAAAAAAGTGTGATATAAAAGATTAATTTTGTACTATAATGTTTTTCGTCATCTTCCAACAAGAATGAATTGGACATCTGGAGAGATGAAGTTCACCGACTTTTAGCTGGTTATCCCTCATTTGAGATTTGGTTCTACTGTAAGTGCCCGAGATTATCCTTGAAAATACTGCCTGTGTCTGTGTTTTGGCACTAGTTCCCCCTGGTTTCCTAGGTCAGTTATTAAAGCCAACTGATGATGTTTCAGGTCAGGAGCCTGGACAGCTGATCTGGGACCTGTGGCTGAGAGCCCGAGGAGTAACTCTCTTTTGGCCCGAGTCAGACCTCTGGCACAGAATGAGAGAAAGAGAGAGGTGGAGATGTAGCGAGTGTGAAAGGGAGAGAAGCAGATTGAAAGAGACAGAAAGAGAGGGTGAGAGAGACAGCAGGTTTTGAGCGGGCAGAGAAGCGAGAGGGCAGAGAAGAGAGAGGGCAGAGAAGCGAGAGGGCAGAGAAGCGAGAGGGCAGAGAAGAGAGAGGGCAGAGAAGAGAGAGGGCAGAGAAGAGAGAGGGCAGAGAAGAGAGAGGGCAGAGAAGAGAGAGGGCAGAGAAGCGAGAGGGTAGAGAAGCGAGAGAGCGAGAGCGAGAGGGAGATAGAGAGAGAGAGAGAGGGAGAGAGAGAGGGAGAGAGAGAGGGCAGAGAAGCGAGAGAGCAGAGAAGAGAGAGGGCAGAGAAGCGAGAGGGCAGAGAAGAGAGAGGGCAGAGAAGAGAGAGGGCAGAGAAGAGAGAGGAGGGCAGAGAAGAGAGGGCAGAGAAGAGAGAGGGCAGAGAAGAGAGAGGGCAGAGAAGAGAGAGGGCAGAGAAGAGAGGGCAGAGAAGAGAGAGGGCAGAGAAGAGAGAGGGCAGAGAAGAGAGGGCAGAGAAGAGGGCAGAGAGAGAAGAGAGAGGGAGAGAGAAGAGAGAGAGAGAAGAGAGAGGGCAGAGAAGAGAGAGGGCAGAGAAGAGAGAGAGGGCAGAGAAGAGAGAGGGCAGAGAAGAGAGAGGGCAGAGAAGAGAGAGGGCAGAGAGAGAGAGAGAGAAGCAGAGAAGAGAAGAGAGGGCAGAGAAGAGAGAGGGCAGAGAAGAGAGAGGGCAGAGAAGAGAGAGGGCAGAGAAGAGAGGGCAGAGAAGAGAGAGGGCAGAGAAGAGAGAGGGCAGAGAAGAGAGAGGGCAGAGAAGAGAGAGGGCAGAGAAGAGAGAGGGCAGAGAAGAGAGAGGGCAGAGAAGAGAGAGGGCAAGAGAGAGGGCAGAGAAGAGAGAGGCAGAGAGAGAGAGAGCAGAGAAGAGAGAGGGCAGAGAAGAGAGAGAGAGAGAAGAGAGAGGCAGAGAGAGAGAGAGAGAGAGAGAGAGAGAGAGAAGAGAGAGGGCAGAGAGAGAGAGGAGAGAGAAGAGAGAGTGCAGAGAAGAGAGAGAAGAGAGCAGAGAAGAGAGAGGGCAGAGAAGAGAGAGGAGAGAGAAGAGAGGGTGCAGAGAAGAGAGGGCAGAGAAGAGAGAGGGCAGAGAAGAGAGAGGGCAGAGAAGAGAGAGGGCAGAGAAGAGAGAGGGCAGAGAAGAGAGAGGGCAGAGAAGAGAGAGGGCAGAGAAGAGAGAGAGAGCAGAAGAGCAAAGCAGAGAGCGATAGGGAGATAGAGAGAGGAGATGGGAGGGAGATAGAGAGAGAGGAGGGAGGGAGGGAGAGAGATAGAGAGAGAGAGGGCAGAGAGCAGAGAAGAGAGAGGGCAGAGAAGAGAGAGGGCAGAGAAGAGAGAGGGCAGAGAAGAGAGAGAGAGAGAGAGAGAGGGCAGAGAAGAGAGAGGGCAGAGAAGAGAGAGGAGAGAAGAGAGAGGGCAGAGAAGAGAGAGGGCAGAGAAGAGAGAGGAGAAGAGAGAGGGCAGAGAAGAGAGAGCAGAGAAGAGAGAGGGCAGAGAAGAGAGAGGGCAGAGAAGAGAGAGGGCAGAGAAGAGAGAGGGCAGAGAGAGAGGAGAGAAGAGAGAGAGCAGAGAAGAGAGAGGGCAGAGAAGAGAGAGGGAGAAGAGAGAGAGAGAAGAGAGAGGCAGAGAAGAGAGAGAGAGAAGAGAGAGGGCAGAGAAGAGAGAGAAGAGAGAGAGAGAAGAGCAGAGAAGAGAGAGAGAGAGAGCAGAGAAGAGAGAGAGGCAGAGAGAGAGAGAGGGCAGAGAAGAGAGAGGGCAGAGAAGAGAGAGAGAGAGAGAGAGAGGGCAGAGAAGAGAGAGGGCAGAGAAGAGAGAGAGAGAAGAGAGAGGGCAGAGAAGAGAGAGGAGAGAAGAGAGAGAGAGCAGAGAAGAGAGAGGGCAGAGAAGAGAGAGAAGAGAAGAGAGGGCAGAGAAGAGAGAGGGCAGAGAAGAGAGAGGGCAGAGAAGCGAGAAAGGGAGAGAGAGAGGGAGAGAGAGAAAGAGAGGGCAGAGAAGAGAGAGGGCAGAGAAGAGAGAGGGCAGAGAAGAGAGAGTGCAGAGAAGAGAGAGGGCAGTGAAGAGAGAGTGCAGAGAAGCGAGAGGGCAGAGAAGAGAGAGGGCAGAGAAGAGAGAGGGCAGAGAAGAGAGAGGGCAGAGAAGAGAGAGGCAGAGAAGAGAGAGGGCAGAGAAGAGAGAGGGCAGAGAAGAGAGAGAGAAGAGAGAGGGCAGAGAAGAGAGAGACAGAGAGAAGAGAGAGGGCAGAGAAGAGAGAGGGCAGAGAGAGAGGGCAGAGAAGAGAGAGGGCAGAGAAGAGAGAGGGCAGAGAGAGAGAGAGAGAGGGCAGAGAGAGGAGAAGAGAGAGAGCAGAGAAGAGAGGGCAGAGGGCAGAGAAGAGAGAGGAGAGAGAAGAGAGAGGGGAGAAGAGAGAGGGCAGAGAAGAGGGCAGAGAAGGCAGAGAAGAGAGAGCAGAGGAGGGCAGAGAAGCGAGAGGGCAGAGAAGAGAGGGCAGAGAGAGAGAGGGCAGAGAAGAGAGAGGGCAGAGAAGAGAGAGGGAGACAGAAGTAGCAGAGAAGAGAGATAGAGAGAGGAGATGGGAGGGAGATAGAGAGAGAGGAGGGAGGGAGGGAGAGAGATAGAGAGAGAGAGGCAGAGAAGCGAGAGGGCAGAGAAGAGAGGGGCAGAGAAGAGAGAGGGCAGAGAAGAGAGAGGGCAGAGAAGAGAGAGGGCAGAGAAGCGAGAGGGCAGAGAGAGAGAGAGGACAGAGAAGAGAGAGGGCAGAGAAGAGAGAGGGCAGAGAAGAGAGGGCAGAGAAGAGAGAGGGCAGAGAAGAGAGAGGCAGAGAAGAGAGAGAGGGCAGAGAAGAGAGAGGGCAGAGAAGAGAGAGGGCAGAGAAGAGAGAGAGAGAGAAGAGAGAGGGCAGAGAAGAGAGAGAGAGGGCAGAGAAGAGAGAGAGAGAAGCAGAGAAGAGAGAGAGGGAGAGAAGAGAGAGGGCAGAGAAGAGAGGGCAGAGAAGAGAGAGGCAGAGAAGAGAGAGAGAGAGAGGAGGGCAGAGAAGAGAGAGGCAGAGAAGCGAGAGAGCAGAGAAGAGAGAGCAGAGAAGAGAGAGGGAGAGAGGGCAGAAGAGAGAGGGCAGAGAGAGAGAGGGCAGAGAAGAGAGAGGGCAGAGAAGAGAGAGGGCAGAGAAGAGAGAGGGCAGAGAAGAGAGAGGGCAGAGAAGAGAGAGGGCAGAGAAGAGAGAGGGCAGAGAAGAGAGAGGGCAGAGAAGAGAGGGCAGAGAAGAGAGAGGGCAGAGAAGAGAGAGGGCAGAGAAGAGAGAGGGCAGAGAAGAGAGAGGGCAGAGAAGAGAGAGGGCAGAGAAGAGAGAGGGCAGAGAAGAGAGAGGGCAGAGAAGAGAGAGGGCAGAGAAGAGAGAGGGCAGAGAAGAGAGCGGGCAGAGAAGCAGAGGGCAGAGAAGAGAGAGTGCAGAGAAGAGAGAGTGCAGAGAAGCGAGAGGGCAGAGAAGGAGGGCAGAGAAGAGAGGGCAGAGAAGAGAGAGGGCAGAGAAGAGAGAGGGCAGAGAAGAGAGAGGGCAGAGAAGAGGGCAGAGAAGAGAGAGGGCAGAGAAGAGAGAGGGCAGAGAAGAGAGGGCAGAGAAGAGAGAGGGCAGAGAAGAGAGAGGGCAGAGAAGAGAGGGGCAGAGAAGAGAGAGGGCAGAGAAGAGAGAGGGCAGAGAAGAGAGAGGGCAGAGAAGAGAGGGCAGAGAGAGAGAGAGAAGAGAGCAGCAGAGAAGCGAGAGGGAGAGAAGAGAGAGGGCAGAGAAGAGAGGGTGCAGAGAAGCGAGAGGGCAGAGAAGCGAGAGGGCAGAGAAGCGAGAGGGCAGAGAAGAGAGAGGGCAGAGAAGAGAGAGGGCAGAGAAGAGAGAGGGCAGAGAAGCGAGAGGGCAGAGAAGAGAGAGGGCAGAGAAGAGAGAGGGCAGAGAAGAGAGAGGGCAGAGAAGAGAGAGGGCAGAGAAGAGAGAGGGCAGAGAAGAGAGAGAGAGCACAAGAAGTAGCAAAGCAGAGAGCGATAGGGAGATAGAGAGAGGAGATGGGAGGGAGATAGAGAGAGAGGAGGGAGGGAGGGAGAGAGATAGAGAGAGAGAGGAGGGAGGGAGGGAGATAGAGAGAGGAGGGAGGGAGGGGGCTGGCGGCAGCCTCTGCAGATGGAGGATAATTAAATATTAATGGTTAGCAGTGATGAGGCCATAATTAGGGCTCAATGGCGTCAGGCAGGGAAAGCACAGTTCACACACCGTGGGAGAAACTGGCTCCATCTGAATCTAAATACACAGCCTTTTAGCTATCTCTTAGCCTTTCTGTCTCAACCTCACTCCTTCTCTCTGTCCGTCCATCCCTCCGTCCTCCTCCATCCGGATATTTCTCTCATTCTTCATCGCTCTCTCTGTTCCCATCTCTTTTCTTTGCAGTCACTCTCACCAGCCCTTGCCTTTCTCTCTCCCTCTATCAATCATTTCTTTCTCCATCCATCTCTCCACCCCTCACTCCGTCCCTTTGCTATGGAAAGGGGTAAGGGTGTGTGGTTGAGCCTGTGTGAATCTGAGGCAGTAAATGTTGTTCTAATGTGCTGTTGTAAGTGCTATCCCATTGACCCCGTTGACAGCACAGATGTTCCAATAACCACGACGGCCCTCCCTTCCTCTGGTGTCTTATTGCTGTTAATAGTGTGTGTTGTATTAACCAGTCTGTTCTCTCTGTCTGTCTGCAGTGACGTTGTTGGACTCCATGTCTGCTCTGGGAAACCTAGGCTGGGAGGCCTACCCTGCCGAGGGGGTGAGTAGCGCTGTGAGATCACTTTCTGTATGAGGCGGCCACACTGGATCAATCTTGATCCACAGGCGCTCACACAGACACAAACTTTACCTAACCAACTTTAACCCAGTGTTCATTTTGGCAGTGTGTTTTAGATTTAGTTTAATCTTAGTCATTTGGAAAAAATATCATGAAGTGTTATATGCTGACCACACCCGCGAGCGCTGCAAAATAAGTGTACACATACATGTTATTCATTCATTGCATCCAAACTGCTTGCGCGCATCACCGAGCATCTGTGTAGCCAAGCGCCAAAATAGAACTTGGTTCTATTTGTCATGCTTGACGCGATGCAAGTCCCACCTCTCCCATCTCCTCATTGGGTATTAGGAGCATATAACCACATGGGTGATTGAAAAATGAACTGAGGTCCACACTCCAGTCCAGTTGGTGGTGGTAATGCACTTTAAAGTTGGTTGCCAACCGCCATATAATGTCCAACGAAGAAGAAAGGGACTGAAGGCGGAGAGATTACTAGAAACTAACTCGGTTTCCCTTTTATCTGTGGATTAATTGTCGGAGTCGAGGACCTTGTGCATTTCAGGTAAAATAACAACCCAATGTTTATATCCAAGGACAAATTATCTAGCAACAGCAAGCTAGCTAGCTAAATTTCCATGAATGAGTAATGCTTTTCGACCTTTCAGAGTTCTTATTGATATTTCAACCTGCGTGTCCTGATCGCGTCTGGTGTGGATTGACAAAATCAACAAGCGAGCGATGGCGGACGCCCAGTCTGGTCAGCATGTTAGCCTCATTTTTGTCATTTAAATAATGATTTAGTCTAGTTATTGTCAAAATGACGAAAACAGAGGGCCATTTTAGTCAACTAAATGCCCTTTCATTGTTGTCACATTTTAGTCACATCACATTTGTATTGCCTCATTAACCTATAGTAAACATGAATCACTCACTTCCATGTGCACATACATACATTTGGTCTACACATTTTAATTCATAGCATATTATATTCTCTTCCCAACAGCAGACAATGGATACACATATACAGTACATAAGAATAATATTATATTATATAAGAATGATCTTGCCATGGAAATTCCTCCAGAAAACGTATGTTTTGGGTCCGAGAGGCACTTTGTCATTATAACGTTGGAGGAGATATGTTCATGTGCGTAACGTGTTTGGTGGCCTCATAAATGCTAGCCAGCTAGCTAATATTTAGAAACAATATATTAAGTTTGGCTATAGTTATGCTAACCCGTTTGCAATCTCTTTAGCTTTGCTTGCTAGCTACAGAGGCTAGCTGGCTAGTTAGCTACAGTAGTTAGCAACTGCCATCAGTTGTTGTGTTATCATATTTTGCCTGTTCCACCATTTGTAGAATGCATACTGACATTTGAATATAGCGTGGGAATAGGGAGTCCGGACACGGCAGACACATTTAAATGTAGGTGTAGACACATGACGCGTTCGGAATTCCATGATTAGAGCTCTATGATCAGAATAAAAGTCAAACGGGGGCTAATGACTTCGAACGGGAGCTAATGACTATTTCGACCAGTGATGTAGTCGAGTCACTAAACCTCGAGTACCAAGTCCCCTGTGCTCGAGTGATGAGTCAAGTCACTAAACCTCGAGTACCAAGTCCCCTTTGCTCGAGTCACGAGTCAAGTCACTAAACCTCGAGTACCAAGTCCCCTGTGCTCGAGTCACGAGTCAAGTCACTAAACCTCGAGTACCAAGTCCCCTGTGCTCGAGTCACGAGTCAAGTCACTAAACCTCGAGTCCCAAGTCCCCTGTGCTCGAGTCACGAGTCAAGTCACTAAACCTCGAGTACCAAGTCCCCTGTGCTCGAGTCACGAGTCAAGTCACGAGTCCCTGTGGCTGTAGTCTGAGTCCCAGTGCTCGAGTCCTGGTCCAAGTGCTCAAGTCTGAGTCATTGGGTCCACATGAACTGCAAATAAAGTTATTTACCCAGTCAGACATAGCGTAGTGACATGAGGAATTGAGTCAATAAATAGTTTTCTATCAGTTTTCATTGTGCCAACAAATATTTGCATATATGCTACTGATAATGTTCCCATGGCTCCGTTCAGTTGAAAAACATTCTCAGATGTTGCCGATAAAAATTCCATGAGTAGAGCCGCCGTCATTCCTTATTCAACACGTTCCAAAACGTTGTGTCCTGCTGAATGAGCCGCAGGTTGTTAGCTATAGCTAGCTAATGAAGTAACATGACAAAGTGTAGCCTTGACAAATGGTTAATGGTCCGGTCTGCAAGTAGCCGAGTTTTAGAATAGCCCGCGATATGCTGTATGGATGTCAAAAATGTAACGCCGGTATCATGTCTTTTCAACAGTAGCATAAGGGCTAAAATCAAGCCGTTTTTCTCTGGGGAAAAGAGGGAGTCTTGGCTACGTTGGCTCCCGAGCCCGTATGTGAAATGCAGCGGGAGAAGTGGGAGGGTTGAGCGAGACGACAAATTCAAAGACAAACTACTTTTCTATAACCTACGTACTCAAGGGATAGAAAACACATAGACCGTTTTTTTCTCCACTTTTGAGCTCAATTCTGCTTTTGTTTTTTCAAATTGAAACAGGCAAAGGGTAGCTAACCAGAAGTCTGACGGTGACTGGTTAGCTAACGTGAAGCAAGAGAGTTGCCTGTGCGACGTGTATAATCGGAGGCAGAGCTGGAGCGGGGACCTTGTCTGGCCACACTCATCCCTTGCTCCCCCGCAGCTCACCAGCTGATGTGCCACATCCTTCCCACTTCTGAACAGAACTGAGCTGCGCGTCTGTGCTGCTAATATGAATTGTGCTTATCACCGAAAAGCTCTCAAGTGCCAATCAAATCCAATTTTATTTGTCACATACACATGGTTAGCAGATTTTAATGCGAGTGTAGCGAAATGCTTGTGCTTCTAGTTCCGACAATGCAATAATAACCAACGAGTAATCTAACCTAACAATTCCACAACTACTACCTTTGTACACACAAGTGTAAAGGGATAAAGAATATGTACATAAAGATATATGAATGAGTGATGGTACAGAACGGCATAGTCAAGATGCAGTAGATGGTATAGAGTACATTATATACACATGAGATGAGTAATGTAGGGTATGTAAACAAAGTGGCATAGTTTAAAGTGGCCTGTGATACATGTATTACATAAAGATGGCAAGATGCAGTAGATGCAGCAAGACGCAGCAGTTTAAATGAGTACAGTATATACATACACATATGAGATGAGTAATGTAGGGTATGTAAACATCATATTAAGTGCCATTGTTTAAAGTGGCTAGTGATACATTTTTACATCAATTTCCATCCATTTCCATTATTAAAGTGGCTGGAGTTGAGTCAGTATGTTGGCAGCAGCCACTCAATGTTAGTGGTGGCTGTTTAACAGTCTGATGGCCTTGAGATAGATCTCTCCAAAACAACATTGTCCAGTCCACCTAGTAGTCAGATTTTAGTCACAGAGATCATTTTGTCTCGTCAAAAAATAATTTTAGTTTAGGTTATAGTTTTTGTCGGAATCTATTTCGTTATGGTCTCATCAATTGCGACTGAGAAACAGGTGTTTGACTAATGTTTTTGTCACAATTGTTTTGTTGACGAAAATAACAATGCACTAATCACGACAATAGGCGCTCGTGTAGACCTGAAAGCATTGGATCGCTCGTGTAGACCTGAAAGCATTGGATCGCTCGTGTAGACCTGAAAGCATTGGATCGCTCGTGTAGACCTGAAAGCATTGGATCGCTCGTGTAGACCTGAAAGCATTGGATCGCTCGTGTAGACCTGAAAGCATTGGATCGCTCGTGTAGACCTGAAAGCATTGGATCGCTCGTGTAGACCTGAAAGCATTGGATCGCTCGTGTAGACCTGAAAGCATTGGATCGCTCGTGTAGACCTGAAAGCATTGGATCGCTCGTGTAGACCTGAAAGCATTGGATCGCTCGTGTAGACCTGAAAGCATTGGATCGCAGACCTGAAAGCATTGGATCGCTCGTGTAGACCTGAAAGCATTGGATCGCTCATTGTGTAGACCTGAAAGCATTGGATCGCCTGAAAGCATTGTCGCTCGTAGACCTGAAAGCATTGGATCGCTCGTGTAGACCTGAAAGCATTGGATCGCTCGTGTAGACCTGAAAGCATTGGATCGCTCGTGTAGACCTGAAAGCATTGGATCGCTCGTGTAGACCTGAAAGCATTGGATCGCTCGTGTAGACCTGAAAGCATTGGATCGCTGTAGACCTGTTGTAGACCTGAAAGCATTGGATCGCTCGTGTAGACCTGAAAGCATTGGATCGCTCGTGTAGACCTGAAAGCATTGGATCGCTCGTGTAGACCTGAAAGCATTGGATCGCTCGTGTAGACCTGAAAGCATTGGATCGCTCGTGTAGACCTGAAAGCATTGGATCGCTCGTGTAGACCTGAAAGCATTGGATCGCTCGTGTAGACCTGAAAGCATTGGATCGCTCGTGTAGACCTGAAAGCATTGGATCGCTCGTGTAGACCTGAAAGCATTGGATCGCCGTAGACCTGTAGACCTGAAAGCATTGGATCGCTCGTGTAGACCTGAAAGCATTGGATCGCTCGTGTAGACCTGAAAGCATTGGATCGCTGTGTAGACCTGAAAGCATTGGATCGCTCGTGTAGACCTGAAAGCATTGGATCGCTCGTGTAGACCTGAAAGCATTGGATCGCTCGTGTAGACCTGAAAGCATTGGATCGCTCGTGTAGACCTGAAAGCATTGGATCGCTCGTGTAGACCTGAAAGCATTGGATCGCTCGTGTAGACCTGAAAGCATTGGATCGCTCGTGTAGACCTGAAAGCATTGGATCGCTCGTGTAGACCTGAAAGCATTGGATCGCTCGTGTAGACCTGAAAGCATTGGATCGCTCGTGTAGACCTGAAAGCATTGGATCGCTCGTGTAGACCTGAAAGCATTGGATGAAAGCATTGGATCGCTCGTAGACCTGAAAGCATTGGATCGCTCGTGTAGACCTGAAAGCATTGGATCGCTCGTGTACCTGAAAGCATTGGATCGCTCGTGTAGACCTGAAAGCATTGGATCGCTCGTGTAGACCTGAAAGCATTGGATCGCTCGTGTAGACCTGAAAGCATTGGATCGCTCGTGTAGACCTGAAAGCATTGGATCGCTCGTGTAGACCTGAAAGCATTGGATCGCTCGTGTAGACCTGAAAGCATTGGATCGCTCATGTAGACCTGAAAGCATTGGATCGGTGTACGTGGCATGAAACTCTGACTTTGCTGGAGACACTGACATCAGCGAGGTAGTCATTTTATTAGAATCAGTGAGTTGTCTAGAGTGGAGTGCAGGGTGTATTCAGTAGCAGCAGTGTGGAGAGAGAGAGCAGTGGAGGTTAGAGCGATGGCTTCTTAAGCGTTCTATAGCTATATTTGGAGTCTGGAGGGGAAATTTACTAATTATTTCCGCTGCGCTGAAAATAATGCGATAGTCGCTGGCTCGCTCCGTTTTTTTTGTTGGGCGACTGCGATTTGGGGAGGGGGTTAATATTTTTTTACGTAACACTGGGGTTGAGTTGCGTAACGGTGAAGGTAACAGCCCAGGAAGTCGCAGAATGCCAGCGTCACGCCTCTTTAGAACACAACAGAGGAATGTTAGTAGAAACCAGCTGAGCGAGAGAGTGATAGGGGACAGAGAGCTAAAATCTAGAGTATTTTCTTTCTGTCAGTGAAGGCAGCTTCATTGAAAGGAAGTCGGTATGATTACAGCCTTGTTTGCTGGCAACGCCAAGGCTGCGGGTTTCATTCCAGCGTGAATGCTTAGCTGAATGCATAATGTTAACCACAGACCTGGGTCAAATAGGCATTTCAAATACTTTAGGTATAATATTGATTGGAGGTGGGTGGAGTTTGCACTTTTTTGGGGACAATCACATTAGTCCACTTGTATCGGGGCAGGCTAAATCAAACAGTCGCCGGTTGGACATGTGTATTTCACCCAGGTCCGGTTTACAGTTTGAAATAAAGACCACGCTGTTTAACACGCCACCTTGGTGGTTCAAGGCGCCTGCTTTGTGCCCGTGCTCTCGCACCCACTGGGTGAGTAGGGGGAGGGGGGGGAGTAGTTACTTCAGGTGACATAGGACACACAGGCTGGTTGAGGCACTCCACAGCGTCAGGAGATAACGACAGGGATGATGATACCCTGCATTAGCCTGCATTGCCCTGCACCTCACCTCACATCAGCCCGAAGTCACCCGAAGAAATAGAGGGAGAGAGAGCGAGGGGTAGAGGGGGGAGAAAGAAAGAGAAGCGAGAGAGAGAGAGAGAGAGAGAGAGAGAGCGATACAGAGAGAGAGAAAAATAGTGAGAGAGAGGGCAGATAGAAGGAGAGCGAGATAGCGAGTGAGATGGAAAGACCCAGAGAGAGAATGAGAGAGGGAGAGAACGACACACTCAGAGTTAAATGATGCAAGATAAACACCCGGCTTTAGCACCAGTAATAACTGGACGATTGACATGCATTTGTCTTTTCATGGTTTTTCTTCCGTTCAAGAACCAGACGTTTAGGCTGTCAACGAGTCTGACATGTGGCAGCAACCCTAGGGAACTGAAAAACGCATTATAGGCTACACACGCCTCTCTCTCTCACTCTCTCTCTCTCTAACACAGAGAAGAAAATGGGAAATTAGTTCTCTCAACGGGAGAGAAAAAGGGAGGAGAGAGACAGAGAGAGGGAGAGAGAGATATAAACAGAGGGCTGAGGTGCTGAGAAGCATGTCTCTCTGGGTCTTGTGTTTCATATAAGGGGGATTATCTAGTTAAACCCGGACCCCTGAACCTGCAGAGAGGTCACACAGACATTCCCACCGTTCAAGATATGGCCTTAGCTGGATAGCTGTCTCTCTGACTCAATCCACCACCACTTGACCCCCACAGGTCAGACTTAGTACGGCCTGCCCCATAGCCAGATGTGTGCTGGAGTCTGAGCAGAGCGACCCACTTCTATCACACAACTGGGGTGTTTGTGTTTCTGCGGCAGGATAGAAAACAAACACAACCAGTAATGATATTGCTTGTCGCTCTTTCCTGCAGACAAATTACCTCGTGGCCTCATGGGTGGAATGTTATTCATATTTTTCATTATTTCATCATTAATAAACATTATTTCAAAAAAGCCACCAAAAATCCAGTGTTTCTGTGTCAAACGGTTTGTTATATTTCAGTCTTCTGTGATGTATATAAAGTGTAATATTGAGATGCAAACTCAAAATGTAATACATTTCAACTCTTATAGTTCATGTATGTGAGGTGTATACTTTTCTTTCAAAGTAGATTTGCTTAAGACTACCAAGAAACATTCTGTGCGGCCCTGATTTAGCCCACGGCAGTAAAAGGTTCAAATATAGGCCCCATATCTTTATGAATATATTTGGGAGCACCCCCTTTCTCTGCTCTCTCTCTCTCTCTCTCTGTCTCTTAGACAGATGTTATTTCAGAGTTTGATGGCCAATTATGTATAAGTATCTGTAACTACAAGATGATTGCGGGGGGAAATTATGTTAAGCCAATGAAGGGTTTAACCCGAGTCCTGATGTGACGGTTTTTTACCCTGCTTCAAAGCAATCAGGCCAGCTTCGTTGTGATTTGTCGAGGGATTAGAACGCTCAAAGAGGAAAGTTCTGTCCAGAATGCTAATTAGCGGTCAAACTGAAATGCCATCGCTATAGCAACAGGTTCACTGATTGAGTGCGCGCGTCGTTTGTGTGTGTGTGTGTGTGTGTGTGTGTGTGTGTGTGTGTGTGTGTGTGTGTGTGTGTGTGTGTGTGTGTGTGTGTGTGTGTGTGTGTGTGTGTGTGTGTGTGTGTGTGTGTGTGTGTGTTCGGTGATTGAGAGAGAGGGGCTAAACTCTCCAACCTGTCTAAACAGTTCTCTCTTATTCACATCATCCATATGAATTACTTCAGAATGATTTTGTTTAGATAGAAAGTATAGGCTTGTTAGTTTCAATTAAACGTTGGGTTGATTTTCTCGTATTTCCTGGTGAGGGAGGAGGCTTTTAGAAAAAATAGACATCAAGAATATGACCAGCATCATTTGATTCTACCTGTACTATATGTTGGAAATGAATAGTCTGTTGTTGGGCGATATGGCCAAAGTATCATATTACGGTATTTTTCAAATTTCTTACAGTATTTGATGGTATTTAAATGTTTTTGAATAAGACAAATTCTACATTTGCTGTATGAGTAGGGTGTGACCCTAGGGTGGCAACACATACTGTTCTTTCGAATTGACTTAAATCTTTCTAAATTCTGATGGTTTTATACTGTTAAATTAAACTTCAACCCCCAAGAAAATTCTGCATTTTCATACATTTCTGCATTTGCTGCACTCATTTGAGATCATTTCCACACTGCCATGTAGGGCTGTACGATATTGGCAAAAAATGTAGGCCTTATTTTTAACCAAATGTTGCAATTATCATTATAATTCCATAGTTCAAATATAATAGTGGGCACTTTGAAAACAGTGTTGTTTAACATGATAACGAAGAAAACGGCCAGAGAGGAGTTATTGTGACAGGGTAGGAACCAAAGTGTTGGTCAGTGTTTCCTAGGGGACACTATAATCTTTGGCTACATGAAATGTTTTCTCTTAGCTACTACATGTAGCTAACATATTCATGATTTGCCTAATCCTCTTCAGCTTAGAAGATACTGCTGCACAAACAACATGCTGATTTAGGCCTACACCATCACTGGTACCAGGCTGTAGCTAGCTGCGTTTCCTCTGATTAGCCCGTGCTTAAAAAACACAAACTAGCTGTTTGCAGGTGGAAGAAACACAAACTAATAGTGTAATTATAGAACGCTTGTAGATTCACATTAAGAAGTGGAAACAACATTGTTGCATGTGCTGCATTGACCATGTAGGCTGAATGCAAGTGTCTCCTGGTCGAGCAACAACAAATGCTCTCCTTGAGTGACAAGGCTAGACCTGTGTGGAAAGCGGCATGGAGAGAGAGAGAGAGACAGCGGATATAAAAATGTACATTACAGGCTGCATATCACGATTTATCAATACTGGTATATAGTCAAACACACTGTACCACCCAGCCCTAATCTATTATTTCAGAACATTGAACTAAGAGTTCATCACTGAGAGAACTGAGGAAAGGATTTGGTGAGGCGCGGATTTCGGTGAAGCACGTCCTTAGGTAGAGAGATAGTACTGAAACCCACCTGGCCGCGAGACCAAACTGCCTGACAATCACCTTTCACATGGAAACAGCTCCACAAACAAGCAAGGAAGTCTGTGTAGTCCTCACACTCAACCTCCGCTCCGAGGGAAATAAACAAAACGTCACGAAGCCCTCTTTATTCCTCAATAGCTATCCTCTTTAACTCCATAATCACCGCACTCTAGGGAACTAGCCGCACGTGTGTGCCTATGTGCAGTGTGTGTGTGTGTGTGCACAGCCGTGTATGCCCTCTCAGTCTCCTGTGATGTCCGACTGGTCCTGCTCCACACAGATGGGTCCGTTTAGCTGACAGCCGCGTCTGTAATTTACACGCATTCATTCCTCCCTCGGTTTTTCTCTCTCTCTATCCTCATCTGTTGTTTTTTTTCTTCCAACTGGTGAAATAGAACGAGAGAGAGAGAGAGAGAGAGAGAGAGAGAGAGAGAGAGAGAGAGAGAGAGAGAGAGAGATACAGAGAGAGAGAGAGAGAGAGAGAGAGAGAGAGATCGAGAGAGAGAGAGAGAGAGAGAGAGAGAGAGAGAGAGAGAGAGAGAGAGAGAGAGAGAGAGAGAGAGAGATACAGAGAGAGAGATACAGAGAGATACAGAGAGAGAGAGAGAGAGACAGAGAGAGAGAGAGAGAGAGAGAGAGAGAGAGAGAGAGAGAGAGAGAGAGAGAGAGAGACAGAGAGAGAGAGAGAGAGAGAGAGAGAGAGAGAGAGAGAGAGAGAGAGAGAGAGAGAGAGAGAGAGAGAGAGAGAGAGAGAGAGAGAGAGAGAGAGAGTGAGGAAAAGAGTTGGCCTCGAGTAGAACGCAACTCGTTTTCTATGTCGCTGATACTCATGACATCGTCGTAGTTATAGCCTGTACACAGGGCATAGGGGTGCCCTTGGCCAGGTCAATTGGTCTGTAATATTCCTGGCCCTACCTATGACAAACTCCTAAATTGTTTCCTCTGTGCTACTCTAGTCCCAGCTCAGGAGCCAGTCCTGTGGAAGGCCCAGTGGATTAAAAGCAGCTGACTGAGAGTCTGTTTCCGTCTGTTTTAGTACTCAAGACTTTAGGTGAAATGTGTCAAGCCTTTGCCGGCTTGTCGACCTGTCGAGTTCAATTATCCCCAAAATCTGAGCTTTTTCTTTCGAGTCTACAACCCCCTTGTCTTTCTCTGTCCTTTTCTCACTTTCTTTCTCTCCTTTGCCTGTCTGAAACCCCTGTCTTTCTCTTTCTCTCTCAATCCTGCATTCCCTCTCCTTTGTTCATTCTCTCTCTCTCTGTCTTTCTCGCTCTCTCTCTCTTTCTCCTTCATTCTCTCTCTCTCTCTCTCTCTCTCTCTCTCTCTCTCTCTCTCTCTCTCTCTCTCTCTCCCTCTATCTCTCTCGCTCTCTCACTCTCTCGCTCTCTGTCTTTCTCCTCGCTCTCTCTCCTGTCTATCTCCACTCCAGTATAATTTGCATCCCATCCGAGTGAAATTAGAGGGAATGTTTTGCAATAGCCAGCTGCACTGACCAGAAAATAGTTGCCTTTGTGTGTGTGTGTGTGTGTGTGTGTCTCAGGTTTGAATGTTGAAATGTGATATGTGTTCATCAGTCAGTAGTCTATACAGAGCCTGAAAAGAGACTGGTACTCTGAACTGAGAAGGTGGTCTGTGCATCTCCTCACCCCAAATGAGATTCATACTGAGTTGGCTCATTGTGTGTGTCTGTGTGTGTGTGTGCGTGTGCACGACTGTGTTTTTAAGCCTAGCTGTCTGCTTCCTCTTTGGTAGGTCCTGGTCCCTGAAACTCTATGAAACCACACTGGTTTATTTTCCTTTCCTTGAAGGAATAGAAATGTTTTCCCTCTCATGCGAGAAGTGTTCTGAATTACTTCTCTGAGCACAAGTGGAAACAGATGGCAATATATGAGGGGAGACGAAGTAGCTCTGTCCTACGTCTCTCTCCAGATCAAGGACACACACACACATACACATACACACACATAAAGTCACTCTCTCTCACACACACACACACACACACACACACACACACACACACACACACACACACACACACACACACACACACACACACACACACACACACACACACACACACACACACACACACACACACACACACACACACACACACACACACACACACACACCCGCACACACACACTCGCATCCGCACACACACACTTGCACCCACACACACAAATGCACATGCATGAAAACACGCATACGCGTGCATGTGCGCGCACTATAACGTGATTACTTAAATGTACACAGATGTTTTTTTGTCACTTAAATACACACGCATACCCCCCCGCCCTGCAATCCTCTAACCCCCCTTCTCTCTCTGCAGTGGGAGGAGATCAGTGTGATGGATGAGAGGAACACTCCCATGCGTACCTACCAGGTGTGCAACGTGATGGAGGCCAGTCAGAACAACTGGCTGAGGACGCGACACATCACCCGCGACGGAGCGCAGCGCGTCTACATCGAGATCAAGTTCACCCTCCGAGACTGTAACAGCCTGCCTGGAGTACCAGGCACCTGCAAAGAGGTCTGTCTGCTGATGGTTTCCATTCTGTCGACAATTGTTCAATACTCCTTGCTTCAAGGCCACGTTTGACTGAAATGTCATAACGTTTCGAATCTTGACCTTGGAGAGGTGATCTTTCGGGTCAAACCGTTTTGCATAGAGCTACGGCATAACAAAAAGGCAACGTTTTTTTAAATCAAATGCAAAAATGTCCATTTGTGTGTTTCCCAGACGTTCAACATGTTCTACTATGAGTCCAACAACGCCAACCTGTGGTTCATCAAGGAGAGTCAGTACATCAAGATAGACACCATCGCTGCTGACGAGAGCTTCACACAGGTCAGTGGAAACACAGACTCCCAAAGGGAGAGGTTGCCTCCAACTACAGATCTAGGATCAGAGTACCTTACCCCCCAATCCTAACATTAACCTCAGATTTCCCGAACCATTCTTATCTTAACCATTAGGAGGATGAAACAAGTTCTGACTGGACATGGAGTGAAGGGCAACTTACATACTGAGGGCAACTGAATCCCCGTAATAATAATGACCATAAACATCCTTTCCTACTGCGTCCGTTCGAGCTGAAACAGAACTGTAAAATAGGCCAAAGTTTGACTAAATCTGTTTACTTTCCCTCTCTCTAGGTGGATGTGGGCGACCGTGTGATGAAGCTTAACACAGAGGTGCGTGACATCAGCAACCTGAGTAAGAAGGGGTTCTACCTGGCCTTCCAGGACCTGGGAGCCTGCATCGCTCTGGTCTCTGTCCGTGTCTTCTACAAGAAGTGTCCCCTCACCGTGCTCAACCTGGCCCAGTTCCCCGACACCGTCACGGGGGGCGACTCGGCCCTGGTGGAGGTCAGAGGGCTGTGTGTGAACGCGTCAGAGGAGTTCGAGGCCCCCAGGATGTACTGTAGCGCCGACGGGGGCTGGCTGGTGCCCATCGGGAGGTGTGTGTGCAAGCCGGGGTACGAGGAGCATAAAGACTTGTGCCAACGTAAGTGTATTTAATCAAGCTTTTTTTCTCCCATTTCATTTCTTGAACTGGATTGTTGCTTAAGGGCTTGGAACCACACATCGGCTAGCCAGTGGCGGCTGCTGAGGGGAGGACGGCTCGTAATAATGGCCGGAACGTGTGAATTTCAGTGACAGGTTTTTGGAGAACCTTTCGGAAACCTGAACAAGCGTCCGGGCAAACAGGATGCTAGGCCGCAGATTTTTTCCCCCCACCATGGTATCGCGATACTTGGCCCGGTATCGTATTGTTTGTTAAGTGTTGGTATTGGGCCTAGTCCTGATAGATCTAGATCTAATACTCTACTTAGAACGGAGAAACTGTTCCAGACAGAATATGAATACAGATAGACGGCAACGTTGTGGAAAACAATGTGGTTTACCGGGATGGAATGATGACGACTGTGGGTATGTGGGTTACTACCCCCTGTTGGATGGATGGGTGTGTGTGTGTGTGTGTTTGTGTGTATGTGTGTGTTAGGCAACCCCCTTACGTAGCGAGGACAATGTTATGAAAGAGAAGGTCGGGAATTGCTTGGAGGCAGCTTGTGTTTGTGAGTGTCTGAGCGAGCGAGAAGATGCGTATGTACCATTTGGAGGAAGTGTAGGAGAGGGGATGCCTCAGGTAGCAGAGTATTAAGTTGTTAAACTCCACAGATTTGAGAGAGAGTTTGTGTGTGTGTGTGTGTGTGTGTGTGTGTGTGTGTGTGTGTGTGTGTGTGCGTGCGTGCGTGCGTGCGTGCGTGCGTGCGTGTGTGTGTGTGTGTGTGTGTGTGTGTGTGTGTGTGTGTGTGTGCGTGTGTGCAGTGTGTGTGTGTGTGTGTGTGTGTGTGTGTGTGTGTGTGTGTGTGTGTGTGTGTGTGTGTGTGTGTGTGTGTGTGTGTGTGTGTGTGTGTGTGTGTCAGCTGACCATTATCTTCCCTTGCTAGAGCTGTCTTAGGCTCAGTTGTGATAACTCAACCCCGTGGTACTGCATGTAGGTAGGCTGTTTGTTTCTCTGGTAAGATGCAGCTGAACATGCACAAGCTTCCTCACGAGTCCTTTGGGAATGTAGATTACAGTACCAATCCTTGTGCTCCGAAGTTCCTAGGAATATAATTGAATAAGAAGGATGGTGAACGTGCAGAGAGACGGCCGAATTTGAGGTGCGATTTCATTGTGTTTTAGCACCACCCGCTATGTTCGAAGGATCAATGCGCCTATAATCAACACAATCTGCTTTTTCAAATTGCCGGCATCTTGACTCTAAAATTGGGATCATCTATACTCTGCAAAAAAACAAAAAAGAGGAACGAGAGCCATGTACAATATGGCATGAAGGCCGCCATCTTTATGCACATCCGCTATTGTGTGCTGGGTGCCTTTCACTGTGAGATCATCGTTGTGGCAGATAGCTATATTGGAATTACCACAGTTTCACTGCTGAACACTATTTTACGAACTCTCAGTTAAAACTTCATTGCAACTCCAGGTCCAGGCTAACACATCAAAGGCGTTTCACCTCTGGGCAATGTCACGTGTTAACGGAGACACACTCCCACTATAAAAATGGCCATATATTTTTTTTTACAATCAGGGCCAAGTTAATGCTATGTATGTTTTTATAGGTATTTGTTTGTGCTTTAATGCAATACTAACAAGTACTTGTTCAAATATATACTTGTTTTTATTTGAACAATTACTTGTTACTATTGTAAGATACACTGAGTACACCAAACATTAGGAACACCTATCGTCAGGTCATGGACTCTACGAGGTGTCGAAAGCGTTCCACAGGGATGCTGGGCCATGTTGACTCCAGTGCTTCCCACAGTTGTGTCATGTTGGTTGGATGTCCTTTGGGTGGTGGACCATTCGTGATACACATGCGAGACATGTTGAGCGTGAAAAACCCGGCAGCGTTGCAGTTCTTGACACAGACCGGTGCGCCTGACACCTACTACCCTGTTCAAAGAAACTGAAATATTTTGCCTTGCCCATTCACCCTGAATGGCACACATACACACATACACACATACACACATACACACATACACACATACACAATCCATGCCTCAGTTGTCCCAAGGCTTTAATAAAACTCCGGTCTCCTCCCCTTCATCTACACTGATTGAAGTGGATTTAACAAGAGACGTCAATAAGGGATCATAGCTTCAACCTGGATTCACTTGGTGAGTCTGTCATTGAAAGCTCAGGTATATTTTGTATACGGTGCAATTCGGAAAGAATTCAGACCACTTGAAATTTGACACACTTTGTTGCGTTACAGCCTTATTCTAAAACGGATTCCATCGGTTTCCACCCTCATCAATCTACATACAATACCGCTTCATGAAAAAGCAAAAACTGTTTTTAGAAATATTAGCAAATTTATAAAATAGAAAACAATTCAAAATCACATTTATATAAGTATTCAGACCCTGTACTCAGACCTTTGTTGAAGCACCTTTGGCAGCGATTACAGCCTCGAGCTTCTCCCATTCTTCTCTGCAGATCCTCTCAAGCGTTGCTGTACAGCTACTTTCAGGTCTCTCCAGAGATGTTCGATCGGGTTCATGTCCGGGCTTTGTCTGGACCCCTCAAGGACATTCAGAGACTTGTCACAAAGTCGCTCCTGCGTTGTCTTGACTGTGTGCTTAGGGTCGTTGTCCTGTTGGAAGGTGAACCTTCGCCCCAGTCTGAGGGCCTGAGCGCTCTGGAGCAGGATCTCTCTGTACTTTGCTCTGTTCATCTTTCCGTCGATCCTGACTAGTCTCTGCTGCTGAAAAACATCCCCACAGCTGCCACCACCAGGTTTTATCGTAGGACTGTTGGCAGGTTTACTCCAGATGTGACACTTGGCATTCAGGCCAATTAGTTCACTCTTGGTTTCATCAGACCAGAGAATCTTGTTTCTCATTGTCTGATAGTTGTTTGTGTGCCTTTTTGGCAAACTCTTAAGCGGGCTGTCATGTCTTTTACTGAGGAGTGGCTTCCGTCTGGCCACTCTACCATAAAGCCCTGATTGGTGGAGAGCTGCAGAGATGTTTGTCCTTCTGGAAGGTTCTCCTATCTCCACAGTGGAACTCTGGAGCTCTGTCAGAGTGACCAATGGGTTTTTGGTCACCTCCCCGACCAAGGCCCTTCCCCCTCTGAATGCTGCAAACAAACCTTTGTGTGGAGACGACTCTCAAATAAACACTACCTATGGGCATTAATATGGAGTTGGTCCCCCCTTTGCTGCTATAACAGCCTCCGCTCATCTGGGAAGGCTTTCCACTAGATGTTGGAACATTGCTGCGGGGACTTACTTTCATTCAGCCACAAGAGCATTAGTGAGGTCTGGCGCTGATGTTGGGCGATTAGCCTGGCTCGCAGTCAGCGTTTCAATTCATCCCAAAGTTGTTCGATGGGGTTGAGGTCAGGGCTCTGTGCAGGCCAGTCAAGTTCTTCCCGACCGATCTCAACAAACAATTTCTGTATGGACTTCACTTTGTGCACAGGGGCATTGTCATCCCCAAACTGTTGCCACAAAGTTGGAAGCACAAAATCATCTAGAATATCTTTGTACGCTGTATCTTTAAGATTTCCCTTCACTGGAGCTAAGGGGCCTAGCCCACCAAACTTTACAGTTGGCACTATGCATTGGGACAGGTAACGTTCTCCTGCCATCCACGAAACCCAGATTTGTCCGTCGGACTGCCATATGGTGATCTTAGGCTTGGGTGTGGCTGCTCGGCCATGGAAGCCCATTTCATGAAGCTCTCTTGACGAACATTTCTTGTGCTGACGTTGCTTCCAGAGGCAGTTTGGAACTCAGTAGTGACTATTGCAACCGTGGACAGGTTGATTTTTACATGGTACGCGCTTCAGCACTCTGTCCTGTTCTGTGAGCTTGTGTGGCCTACCACCTCACGGCTGAGCCAATGTTGCTCCTAGACGTTTCCACTTCACATAACAGCACTTACAGTTGACCGGGGCAGCTCTAGCAGGGCAGAAATTTGATGAACTGACTTGTTGGAAAGGTGGCATCCTATGACGGTGTCACGTTGAAAGTCACTGAGCTCTCCAGTAAGACCATTCTACTGCCAATGTTTGTCTATGGAGATTGCA